>NW_010305924.1:21383-43309 GCF_000700745.2 Antrostomus carolinensis
ATAGTTTCAAATGAAGATATAATCACTGAAAAAAGTATTTAAAAGCAATTCTAAAATGGGAAATGAAATATTCAGAACAAATAAAAATATCACTAATTATAATGACAGATGATAACTGTAAACATAATTATACTGGCATGGCCCATCAACCCATCTTTTGAATGTTTTGCTGCTGATGCAAGCCACTTTTTCAGTTTGATTTTGTTTAGGCTAATTCTGCTCTCAAATAAAAAATAAAGGCACCCTTATAGCTTTTACAGTGTTGCCGTGCTGCTAGGTATACCTAGAGGGTTATGAAAAATTGTGCAGAATCACGGAGATGTTGGTTGGTGAGGACCTCTGGGATCAGCTAGTCCAACTGCCCACTTGAAGCAGGGCTCTTGTCAGGTTAGGTCAGGTCAACCATGGCTTTGCACAGCCAAGGCTGCAAACCTCTCTCTTCAGCTAGAGGATGGGACTCTTTGAGTCCCTATGGTCCCCAAGGGTACTCCTGTGCTTTGTGGGTCACTTCAGAGTCCTGCTTGGCCACCATTGCCATTTCCCGACCACCCCTCCTGACAGTTTCCAGCATTACAACCTTAGTCCCAGGCAACTGCTACTCAGGCATATGTTTCCCCTAATCAGAGTGTCTCTATTAACTTGTACTACAGTTTTAGAGCATGAATGTTACTTTTGGCCTGCATGATGGAGTTCTGTGCTATGCTGTGGGTTTTCTTGTGGTCTCAAAATTGAGAACTGAAGCTCAGTTATTCTGAAATACAGGGCAGGATGGTTGCCTGTGAGTGAGGCACTTGTGCCTTTACATGCTATAGTCTTTCCTTTCTATCACCTGTAGCTGTCGGTTTGATTTGAGGTTTAAATTTGGCACAAAATACTTTTGGAATATATCAAAGATAGACTTTTGTTAACACTGAAAATGTGATGGCAGAAAGGTGGCAGGATCCTGGGTAACACCAGAGAGAGCTCTCTCTGACCTTGATTTGTGGAACTGAATGACCATTATTGAACATTATCTCTCAAAGTTTAGCTTATCTTTTTGCTTTCCAAATTTATAGTGCCAGTTCTACCCAAAGTGTTGGCCAAACCCGAGAATCTATCTGCGTCTTTCATTGTCCAGGAAGGTAACATCACTGGTCATTTTTCCTGGAAGATATCTAAGGCAGACCTTCACCAGCCCATGACAGGGTTTCAAGTCACTTGGGCAGAAGTAACCACAGAAAGCCGGCAGAACAGCTTACCCAACAGCATCATTTCGCAGTCGCAGATACTACCAGCAGTAAGTTGTTACTTTCTTTCACTAGCAGCTTTGTAAGTGCATACATATGTGGCCTATTTGGAATGTTTAGTGGTGATGCAGATATCACGCATAGCATTCTCTGGCTTTGCAGGCAAGTTGGAGCAGGAAGTGCTTAATTTTTCCTCCTTGCTGGAGAAATAAAGCACAGCTACTCTTTTTGATGACACATCAAACATTTTAATGCTCACAATTGTCAAATTAGCAACCATTGTCTGAGAAATGCCTGAAGGGAGGAAGAGATCATCTGTGTGGCAATACACAGTTTTTATTTTCTTTTGATGATCAGGTTATTCAACTTGGCAGTTATTATAGTTTTACTAATTATTTGGTGTCCGAGTCAATGGATCTAAGACAATTTTCTCTTCCTTTGAGTCACTCATTGCTCTAAGAAAAATAAAAATCATTCCCCCACGGCTAATATGCTGTATTGTCTAACAGACAAATAATTTAAAGGACAACTAGATTTCACTGTTTATTGAAAGTGTGAGAATTCAGTTTGAATTCTTCCCCTTGTTTGCTTTAAGACAGCCTTTGCTATTTCAGTTCCTCCTCTGGCAGAGGCAGGTGAAAAACACTTCATTCAGACTCTGTTGCCAGATCCACCAAAGTCAACAAAAGAGCTTAAGCAGCTGGCCTTGATCCAAAGTCACCTAATGATATTGGGATCTTTCCATTCACTTCAGGGAAGTGGATCAAGGTGATTATGCCTAGAGCAGACCTGGCTGAAAATCTTTCACAGCATTCATTTAATCAAAGAACGCATAAAATGTTTTGTTGGACACATTTTACGTTCAAGGAATTTTACACAAATCCAGGACAAGGTTCTCACCATTGTGTCTTAATTCCTAGCAGACTGCTCTAATGCTAGGGCACCCGTGTTTCAAAGCCTGTTCTTCTGGGGGAGAGCAACAAATTTGACCGTGGATGCTCTAAAACTATGGAGTAAGCTAGCATGCAGTGTGCAGAGCTGTTTTGTTACAGCTTAGTACAGACTTGGTGTGATCTGCACTAGTTCACTTCAAGCTCAAGCCACAGTCCAGAGCAGAAGCATGATGCAGATACAGCCTTGGTCTCTTCAGCAAGTCACGTTGTAAGATTACCTGAAGCAGTTACTCAGTCACAGACCTTTGGCTGCAAACAACCACTTGATGAGCAAAGTTACAGACCATGAGACGTTAATTTTCACTTCAGTTTTCATCTCTCTTTTTAGGAGTTAGGCATATGTTTTATTCAGAATTTCTGTTCCTTTCTATAACCTTTTGGTCCAGTAAGGTCTGAAATATATGTGAAGTTTAATTTAAAACACCCCTTTACATTGTGTTAAGCTTTAATATTTTTTATCTTTGTTTTCCTCTGTTTTCACTAGTGTAGAGTCTGGAGATTCCTTTTATTTAATTATCTATTATTATATGTATCTCTCCGTATATTTATGACAACCGGTTAAGAAAACTCTGGTTTGAGCTGAAACAGAAACCTGCCTCCTGCCTCTCAGAATCCACCAGAATGTAGAGTATTTTGCGATGAGAATCATTCACTCATTCTCATTGGCAGCCTCTGACTCATAAAAATTTAATATTTACACAATGGGGCTGAAAGCCTCAGGTCCCAGTGCCAGAGGAGCACCTGAATGGGCAGTATAAATACAATGTATGCACTCTTCTCTCTCTCCTACCCGTTCAGTATCTTATTTGAGGTAGAACAGCTTCAGCAAGGTCTATTAAGAGCAGCCCCATCTCAGAATACATGCTAATTTGGCAGTAAAGCTACATGTTTTTACCCACCTTTTCTCTCTCCTTTCTCATTTACTGTCTGCTCTGGCAGTAACAGCAAATTATCAGTTACTCCCACAGCCCGCTTAGGTCCCTCTGCTTGGCTCTGAGTGCAGTGCCAGACGGAGGAACTTGCCCTGCAAATTCCTGGCTGGTCCAGCCTGACTGGTCACAGGGGCACACCATGCCCTCACTGTCAGGCATCACTGCCCCTGTCCCTGGACTGGTCCTTTTCAGTTTGGAATAAGGTGAATCAGGACTTTTGTTTCCTTAGTGCCCTTCAGTCTTTAGTCAGATGTATTCCCCATTTGGGAGCATTTATAAACTTACTCTGAGATTATTTTGCAGAGGTGTAAGTGTGCAAGGTATGGAGCACTGAAAATTAAGGCCATCATGCCAAAAATGGGATTAAGAACAAAAGGACAAATTCTCATGGTGTAATTGGGATAAATATGCTGAAATCTGTGTAGTCACACTTATTTTCACTACCTGCAGCAGGGGGGCAGACCTGTGTATTGCCATGAATTAATTTATCAATTGGTGGAATTCACAGACAGAACCAAAATAAAAACAAGCTTATATAATGAACATGTTTGTTAAAAAGAGTGATTAGGAAGTTAAATTTTTTTTATTTTATTTTTTTTTTTTAGTGATGAGCACATCATCCATTTTCTAGAACACTAACGAACATCTTGGACCTCTTACACATGAAACCATAACATTATGGTAAAAAAGTGGGCTTGCTATGGCAAGCAAAAAATTCAAAGCAAACCCTCTCAACAAAGTGATGTATGCGTTAAATCCTTTTAACAGAATTCTAAGAAAATGATTTGTGACTGCTGTGAGTGACAGAACCTGTTTAAACCACTACTTTGTGTGAGTAGATCAACTACTTTTAGATGCTCTGAGAATCAACACAATTTATTTATTTTTAGGATCATTATGTACTTACTGTGCCCAATCTGAGGCCATCGATGCTGTACCGTTTGGAAGTTCAAGTGCTGACGACTGGTGGGGAAGGGCCAGCTACAATAAAATCATTCCGAACACCCGATCTTCCTCCATTTTCACCCCACAGTAAGTAGTACCCTGTTTTGACTTCAGGAATTTCAGTCCTCCACATGAAAACAGTTAGCTCGAGCCTTAAGAGTCTTTATTGCTTCCAGTAGCATTCCATGAATTTAAGAGGCATGAAAACTTTGGGTTTTTCCCCCCCGTAACTGTCCATCAGCAATGATAGAAGCAAATGCAGTCTTCCCCTCACTCAGTTTCTGTGGTCCGACATTTGCCATTCATTCCACCACAGCTCTTTGGCTTATGCCTATAGCACTTGAGATTCAAAGACAGTCTGTCCTCCAAGTACTACCTAAGCCTGGGATTGCTTAGCTTTCAAGATTAGATTTTTCTGCGTGCATTCAGTCCAGCACAGCTAGAGCCTGATCATATTTCTAAACCAGTGCAGACCTCTTAATGGCCATTTCCAGCATTTTATAAGGTTCTGAAAAGTACAGCTCAATGTTGCAAAGCTCAACAAAAATTGTAATGAATTAGTCCAAGATTCATCAGCTTGAATTCTTTTGTCCTTTCACAGTCACTAGACTGAACATGCACATAGTTTTTGGTACAGATAGTTCCCTTACAAGATGTAAGATTGCAAGCTCAATGCCTCACAAAGACTTTAGTATGGATAAATGATAGTGTTACATATTCAGGGTTTAATATGTGCATATTTTCCTATTCTTTTGTTTAGGACCTCATCTGAAGCAACATCATCCACACCACTACAAACCACCCCCAGAGAAATATTAGACTGTTTCAGATGATTATAAATAACTGAGAGAAAAACTGAGCTCCTAAACGGAGGCTAGAAAAAGGCACATCTGTAGGAGCAATAAACCAATTTTTCCAGTGGAAGTTACTGTCCTGCACGATCTTCTGTGTACTCCTCTGTAGCTTAGCCATGACAAATTGTATTTGCATCAAGGCCTGGATGGAACATACAGCAAGTATCATTTCAGTACCACCAATCTTCAACAAAATGAAGATCACATCCAACTCAATACCTGTGAGAAAATCAGAAGTGTGTTCCTTATAATGTTTTTGTATTTTCTATATTTAAAGTAAATTGAAACAGTGCAGTGTATACAGCTTTTTCTCTTAGTGACTTCAATGTTAATATTTGCAAGGTTGTCCTGTGATGTATACATACCTTTGAACACTGGAGACCATGTTCTCATCAGCGTTTTTAAATGATCTATTTTACTTAAAACTCTACTTAAAACTCTTAAAAGCCCTAGTGTATTTTGCTGTTAAAGATATCCATATGTCTGAAATAAGGACGTAAGTAAAATAAATACCAGTAGCAGAAACCCTAAAATAGTCAGTATTTAGTAATTGCAGTATCACCACAGAGGAGAATGACGATACATCTGTATCTATTCTGAAATGTTTTAGCATGTAGATCATCTATTAATGTAGTTAATAGCTAAAAAATATACAAGGTAGATGTACCATTGTAAAGAAACAAATAACAATTAATAGAATTGTTGAAAATCTAGGGCAATTAATACAATTAATTGATAGGGCCTGAAAGAATAACTATTAAAATCCCACTTTAAATTTTCTGGTATATAATATTTCTTGAAAAGAAACACTGATTTTCTAGTTAAAAATCTGAATAGTTAACTTGAACATTTTAGAAATTGAAATTTTGAGGCATATTTATTATTCAAGTCACTGTAGAGCTACTTTTTGGCTTTGGCTTTTGATGAACATATTTCTTTTCCCTGTGGATCTTTTGAACAGAAGGATGGATGTATTGGCTCCCTGCTATTCTGCTTACAGAAAGAATTCTGTACAATATTCTGGCATCTGGAAAACAGTGACTTAGCATTTATTTGAATGCATTTTCCAAGTTTAGACAGAGGAGTGTCCTTTTTAACCACAAGGGAATTCATATTGCCTTATTGTGCAGTATAAACTGTCTAGAATAATTTGCCACACAGAGAGACATCCTTCAATAGTAAACAGAAACTACTTGAATTTATTATCAAGAAGGTGGAAAGTATCTGCCAATAAACGTTCATACAAATATACATAATCAACTTCTCATGTTCAAGATGTTCAAAGTGTCCCTGCATTCTTTGTTACAGTTTCCATTGCTCTCTGAACCATCATATGATGAGACTAATGGAGCTCAAACACTTAATACTCAAACTTAACAAGGTGGCCACTCTTTCTACCAGCAGATGCTACAGACTTACCTGTGCTTCATATTTGCCTGGCATATTTAGTGAGAGGAGCTTAGGCATTAGTGGTAAATATATTTTCCTTCTCTTCGTAAAATCATAGAATGGTTTGAGTTGGAAAGGACCTTTAGAGGTCCAACCTCCCGCAATGCAGAGACATCTTCAACTAGATCAGGTTGCTCAGAGCCCCATGCAGCCTGACCTTGAATGTTTCCAGGGATGGGACTTCTACCACCTCACTGAGCAACCTGTTCCAGTGTTTCACCACCCTCATCCTAAAAAATTTCTTCCTTATAACTAGTCTGAATCTACCATCTTTTATTTTAAAACCATGACCCCTTGTCCTATCACTACAGGCCCTGCTAAAAAGATTGTCCCCATCTTTCTTATAGGCCCCCTTTAAGTATTTAAAAGCTGCAATAAGGTCTCCCCAGAGCCTTCTCTTCTCCAGGCTGAACAACCCCAACTCTCTCAGCTTTTCTTCAGAGGAGAGGTGTTCCATCCCTCTGATCATTTTGTGACCCTTCTCTGGGTCCGCTGCAACAGGTCCATGTCTTTCTTGTACTGAGAACTCCAGAGCTGGATGCAGTACTCGAGGTGGGGTCTTACCAGAGCAGAGTAGAGGGGTAGAATCACTTCCCTTGACCTGCTGGCCACGCTGGTTTCAGTGCAACCCAGAATATGGTTGGCCTTTTGGGCTATGAGAGCACATTACTGGCTCATGTCCAGCTTCTCATCCACTAGTATCCCCAAGTCCTTCTCTGCAGGGCTGGTCCAAATACCTTCATCCCCCATCCTGTATTGATACCAGGGATTACCTGACCTAGATGCAGGACCTTGTGCTTGGCCTTGTTGAACCTTATGAAGTTCACACAGTCCCACTTCTCAAGCTTGTCCTGGTCCTCTGGATGGTATCCTGTCCCTCAGGCTTGTCAACCACACCGCTCAGCTTGGTGTCATCTGCAAGCTTCTTGAGGATGCACTTGATCCCACTGCCACTGGTGAAGGTACTAAACAGTACTGGTCCCAATACGGACCCCTGTGGGACAATATTGTCAGTGTCCATCTGGACATTGAGCCATTGACCACTACCCTCCAGATGTGACCATCTGATCAATTCCTCATCCACCGATGAAGTCCAGATAGATTATATCTGGAGCTCTTTCCTTTTCCACTGATGTAGTGACTCCATCATGGAAGGCTGCTCGTTTGGTCAGGCAGGACTTGCCCTTGTTGAAGCCATGCAGGCTGTGTTGAGTCACTTCCCTGTCCTCCATGTGCTCTAGCCTAGCTTCTTGGAGGATCTGTTCCATGATCTTCCCAGGCACAGAGGTGAGGCTGACAGGTTCGTAGTTCCCAGGGTTCTCCTTTCCACCCTCTTTAAAAACACGTGCAGTGTTTCCCTTTTTCCAATCACCAGGGACTTCCCTTGACTGCCATAACTTTTCAAATATCGTGGAGAGTGGCTTGGCAACTCCATCAGCCAATTCCCTCAGGACTCTGGGGTGCATCTCGTCAGGTCTCATCCCCTATTGATGACAAACCGTTTTGTGGAAAGCAAATATGGAGAAAGAAAGAAATTCCTGAAACTGAGAATCAGAGTTATGTTCATCATATTAGAGAATTCACAAAATATTCAAATACCTTTTTTCTGTACTGAAGTTTATAAGTTTTTGTTTCATGTGTGTTGATACCAGAGGATGTGAAGGAAACTGAATTAATTTCTGATCGTTTGCTTGTTAGATTTTTCCTACATTTCTATCCTTGATTTTAAAGGGCTCTTTTTTACCATTCTCTTTCTACTTTGCTTGTTGTCTTTTCTGATATGTGCTCAGTGACCAAGAACTTTTCCAGAAAACTATGTAGTTTGGGCATTTAACAGTAGTTTTAAAAATATTAAAGGCTATGGTGCTTTTAATTCCTTCCTCTATCATTCTGTCATCTCCTCTTCTCCATAATACAGTAGCAAATAAACAGATTAACTCTTCTTCATAAAATCTATAGTATAAAGTTTTATATGCAATTTTGGCAGAAGACCAGAGTCTCACAGACTTTTGTTGGTATGGAAATGTTTTGTGTGTACAAGTCTTTACAAAAAACCCTCAATTTGAATCAGACTAGTTTGTAGCACTGCTTCGACATTTAGATTGCACAGGGCATTGGTAAAACTAGAAGTGCTCTCTGTGGTGTTTGCTGAGAGCAGGAGTCAGTGTGATCAGGAAAAGTAATTACCTCAGGCTTTTCTGAAAACTTCTGTCCAAGCCTTTCAATCACAGTCTATTCTAGTTATGCTGTGGCAAATCTCTAGTGACTGCGTTAATGTTAATGAAATTATGTTTTGTTCGTAGTGACATGGTAAAGCATAGAATGTGGATGTCGGTCTTTATTACAATTATGCCAAATCTTACTCGGAGATAAACTGGAAGTTAGCAGCCCTGAGTGATCATACCCTTAGTCTTGGTTCCTGAGGGGAAGCCTCATTCTTCTGAAATGAATCATAATGGTTACTGTTTGCTGATGCCAGTCTTTTTGAAGCATTCAACTTTTAAAAGTAACAAAGTACTTTTGAAGATCATGGAGTCGTTTTCCCTTTTAAAGTAGATTCTAGAAATAAAAAAAAAAAAAGTTGATAAAGTAGAATTGTATTGAAAAGGTGTATTATATAGAGTCCACTAAGATGTAAATTATTTTTTTTCCTTCTACAAATCAGCTGATCAACTCACTTTTCAAGTCACTGTCTAAATGAAAAATGAAAAATACAAGGTCAACAAAGCTCATACATAGATGTTAAATTCCCAGCTATAAGTGATTTCCTGATTATTCCTTGAATTAAGCAGTACAGAATTGAAGTTGTTAGTGCCTAATTCATAAAGCCTTGTTTGCTCAATTGTACAGGGTATTGTCCTAATTTACTAGCCTAAGTTATATTAAACATTTCATTCAGCAATAGACTTGTAATTCACTACTTGATTCACTAGTTAAAGGTTTATTTTCTCTAATGATGTTGTGTAATACAGAGTTAATATAGATATTGGGATGTTTTTAGATACTCTGCACCTTTACACTAATGTATTATTTGCTGTGTACAATTCTGATGGATTTGTCAGTTGACTTCAGGATGCATTTTGTTTATCTTTATTTCTTAAAGGAGAATGATAAGATTATGCCATTTTTGCTAACTGCTTTGTTAAGTGGTTTTTTTTGTTCATTGGTGATTTTTGTTGAAGAAGAGAATGGTTTGTTCTTATTATATCTTTTTTTTACCATTTTTGAGTTGTTTATAGAGGAAGAAAGATTAAAATAAGACAGAGCTTGTGTTGTACTACTATGTGTATCATCTTGAATATTCATTAAGAATATAGCACATAGACAATAAATAAGAAGTCTGACTTCTGAAGTGCTGAACGTCCTTAACTGAGTGGCTTCAGAAAGAGGTGAGGACATGGTGTGGCAGTGCTAAGACTGACATTAATAGTTGGCATGATCACACACAAAATCAAAAAAATACTCATTGCTAATGTGAGTGAGAATTTTACTATTGGCATTGACAGAACTGTATAGAAACCTAAATACTGAGTCAATTTATTCCATAATACTTTCATCTCCATGCTGCCACCTGGAGCCAGGGAGAGTTTCAGATAAGCAGGCTCTGATTCAGGAAGGTATGCAGAAGAGGAGACTTCCATATGCACAAAAGAAGTCAGTAGGATGGAAGCAAACCTTCGCAGTTAAGAATAAGCTTCAATGATGTATGAAATAAAGCATGGATGTCGAAACTTGCTTGAATACTGTCTTGAATCAGGGCCTTATAGAACAAAGTAAGGGACCCAGACAGTTCTAAATTCTGTGTACGACACCATAAAAAAATTGGTTTTTGTCTTGTGTATATGTAAATGTAGTTGTGATATTGACTTATTTATTAATTCATTTTATTATACTATGTGCCAAGTATATTCCTACCCTTTTGATCAGTACCTGTGAACATCAGTTACTAAAAAAAATGTTACACAAACTTGTGCATTGTAACCAGGAATATGATGCTAATAATGTTGCATGTAGTTTTAAATAATTAAGAAAACCCTTTATTTAAAAAATGTAAATGAATACCTGCAGATGTTGATGATTATATATGGTTTTGCATGCCAAAACTCATTGTTCAGTTGTGGGCATGAAACGTAACGACTGTATTACCTCTACTGAATATATTAGTAAGGTACAATTTACAAAGTAATTAACAGAGCTCTATATGTAAAATTTTTCCTTTTTACTTAACTATATTGTAGTAGAGGTAACAGAACTGCTTATCTGTTACTCGAATTGGCTGTAGAAATTATGTTCCAATAACACTCATTTAAAGTCAATATTTATTTATGTATGTAATACAAAAATATTGGTCTTATTTGTCTGTCCTGTTATTTAGAGAAAAAAAATACACTTCTTGTAAAAAATAATTTGTAAAAAAATGTAAATAGAGTCTGATTTCTTTTACTCATTATTTTCATGTTTAGAATTTGTACATACTGTTTAGGTAATAAACTGGCCTACATCAAATTCTTGCTACATTATCTCCTCCATTCAGAATTTACAGTTTTGTTTTTCTTAAGTTGAAGAAAAATCAGTGTCACGCAAAGTACCTTTGCTCCATCTACATTTCACTGTGTATAAAATCATACCATTTTATCCTCCGTTTACTACAGCATTTTGTTTTCTTTAGAAAGTGTTCAAAATAATCTGGATATAAATTTAGATGTCATTTGAGTCTTTTATATTGAAAGCAATCCTTGAAGTAAAAAATTAGACTCAAGAACTTACCATACATTTCTCTGTTTTAGTGGAATAGTTCACAATGAAGATTTGTTCACCTTTTGTCATATGAACTTAAAATAATTAAAATGTTGCTGGATCTATGTCAGTAGCCTGATCCTGCAATTCAAGATTTTAATGATTGAAAATCGTGATGAAATTCGTGTATACACCAGATTTGGAGTATTTTCTGTTTCAAAGTGCCGTATCCCATTATTTAAATTCTGTTTTTTTAATAAATAATAATATCTGCCTTAGTACAAACAGTTAACTGTTTCAAGTTTCCATAGATGTGCTATCATTCTCAAATGCAATATATTTAATTTGGGGATGTGCCTTTGACTCTCTTGACTTACCTAATAAACATTTAGATTTTGTTAATTTGAACATAAACTCCAAAATTTCCTGGTATGACTTTCTCATTAGAATGACTGTTTAAATTTTTGGGTTTGATTTTCCTTTTACATAACCAGATTATATTTAGAAAAACCCATATAGTTAAATTTCTCTGCAATCTGGACTATTTCAATTATATTTGCCATTACCATTCAGTAAACCCAGACAAGAATGATACATCACCGTGGATAGATAAGTTGTCATAATAAATAGTTGAAGTGTTCTGTATGCTGTCATTCAAAATATCCATTCATTTTTTTCCTTCCTTAACTTCCAGTTAATGTTTTATTCAACATTGAAGTAAAAGAGACAATGACTGGATTATATGAGTCATATGAAATAAAGAAAATTCACTATCTAGTGAACCATATTGACCATTTTGGTTTTGGGTTTTGTGGCTTGTGCTTCTGTGCACCTTGACTTTTGTGTATCTAAAACCAGAATGCACTCTAAAGATTCCATTTCATAAAAAACTGAATACAATGAAAGTTCTTTACAGTACAAAAAACCCCATCTGTACTTCTGCTTTCTTATTACAGGTGTTGTACTGTCATTGTCTGGCTATATGCCAGCCTCCTTGAGGAAGGCCTTGAGCCAAAACACTGGCTGTTAGCCCATCAGTGGCAGTGCAGCACCTGGGAGGGTAAAGACATCACCGGGGAGAACACTGAGAACGTCAGCTTTGAAATAGAGCCAATGCGCAAAGCTCCTGCAGATTTGAAGGGGATGCAGTTCAGCAGAAGCAAATTGCTCTGTCCCCCTTTGGATTGGGCTTAATAGCCTTCCTGCTTCTCATCGAGGTGCTGGCAGGGCCATAGATTAATATTTAATACATGCCTTGCTCTAAGCCTTTACTGAGAGTGCTGTGTGGCAGAGAAACTACAGAATTTATGAATGCTTGCTGTACCCAGTTCCTCACCTGTGATGGTGATTTATTCATGTTACTTAGTAATAAGCTATCTTCAGGATTTCTGTTTCCTCTCAAAGGAAGATCACCTTTGGAAAGTGTGGATTGTCACTTTTAAGGGGAGTTAGGCAAATATGTGACACACAATTCTCCCTTTATGTTTATGTGCAAATATGTACACCAAATAAAGCTTGCTTGGCTTTTTCACAAGCTGTCTGGTAATATACATCTACGATAGGTTCAAAATAGTCAGTGTTTAAAAGTAACTCTGGGTTAGCTGATTAGTACTGATTAGCCAACACATTTTTCGTATTTTAATAATTTTATTTAGAAAATATTGCCTGATTTAAATGGTTCAGACTGCATTGTTATTAGTAGATGCAGAGTGATAGGCTGTAATTTCCACCCTGTCATTTATATCTAAGTGAAAATTAGAGGAGAAAGATTGGAGACACAAGAGCATAGGTGGCAAAAAAAAAAAAAGTTAATCATCTGATGTATTTATTTCTTTGCAGACATCCAGTTTTCAGTATTAGTAGTTATCTGCAAACATTCAAAATAATATTTAAAATTTATTTTCTGAGATGTGCTGCAGTACTTGATTGAAATATAGATAATTTCAGACTTTCAGTGAGCATACTTGCAACCCAAAATCAATTAGACCATAATTCATAAAACAGGAATATACAAGAAAAAAATAAGCTGTTGGATGCTAATAATTTTCTCAGAGCACTTATGGACAATGGTTCTTTTTGCTTCATGTATACTGAATCTTACTGAAGAAAGAGAAGATCCATATACATTTTTGTTGCTTTGAATTAAATACTTCTTCTGACAAAGGATCCCATTTAATTGTCTAAAGGTGCTTCATGAATGGCTGAGTTACCAGGGATATGCAGTAGCTTAACTCTAATGATGCACTAGTGAATGAACCCTTATTTTTACATTTTTCTGAAGATTGTATTAATTTTTCTCATCTTTTGCCTGAACTTCAATTTCTTTTTGTTTTGTTTTATAATAGATCATTGATCATTGCTTTTGTTGTATGTTCAGTGTGAGAACTTGTCTCATTTATTAATCTTAGTCATACATGACACGCTCAAAGCATGTTTCTCTTCACTGCTCATTGCTATACAGAGTTAGGTTTATGATACCTTTCCAATAAAATACAAAGCCTTTAAGATAATATATATACATTCCTGTATTTAGAGCTGATTTCAATAAAGAGCTCCTTGTCAACAAAGTAATATTAGTTTTTAGATATAAAGTATATCTGCAGCTGTATCTCATTTAAATTATTATGTACATAATAGAGTTTTGGAGAATAGGAAAACTTACTGTCTTTGTAAACAGCCATGCTAGACACAGGAAATTGCAGTGAGCACACAGAAGCATATTAATCTGATAGATATCATCATATTTGCAGCTTGAGAAATGCTGTTAAGATAAGAAAATATGTTCAGATTAGCAAAATACATCACTTAGACTGAGCAAAACTAATCCCAATTCATCTGCAAAACAGGAAATGTGCATGAATAGCAGAAGTCTAGAGAGAGCTGTAGCACATACAATATTAACTTCTGTGCCTGAATAATATCAAAAAACACAAAGCTAACACAGCTTGTCTTTATGGTTTTTGCCTAATCACTAATAGAGAATACTCAATATTTTAATAAAATCCTAAGATGATTCCACATGTATTTTGTAGGCAATTTTGTAAATTTTGCAAGTAATTTTATAAAATATGTGGAAAGAATAACAAGAAATTAATACTTTTATTAAATTTCATTTTAAAAATTACTGTTTACCTAACATCATTCTCAGAATGACTCATCAGAAAACTTGCATAGATCAGTGTATTTCAGTTGACTGAACAGTTAATTTTGGGATTCTGTTTGTGAAATTCAGCCTTTGACTGAAAAAAATCTTCCTATGAGGTGGTTTTACCCTTTCGGCTTGCAGCCAAACCAAATCACTCTTTCACTCTTCCCCTGTCCCCTGTGTCCCCGTCCCCCATGTTTCCCCCCTCCGCTCTCCACCCCTCCAAGGGAGAAGGAGAGAGAACTGGAAGGAAAAGGGCAAGGAAACTCACGGGTTGAGATAAAAACAATTTTATAATTCAAATAGCATTATAACAAAAATAACAATAATAATATGTCAGGGGGGTTGGAACTAGATGATTTTAAGGTCCCTTCCAACCCAAACCATTCTAGGATTCTGTGATTCTATGAATAGAATATACAGATGAGTGATGCACAATGCAGTTGCTCACCACCCGCCTGTGCCAGCCAGCGATCCCAGAGCAGAGGCAGTCCTGAAACCACGATCCCAGAAGAGCAAGCCCGAGCGATCCCCAAGAGAATACCCCCAGTTTCCGATCAACCTTGGTTAATATACTGACATGACGTGATATGATATGGAATATTTCATTGGCACATCCAAATGCCAGTTTTGGGTTTTGCTATTCACTGCACTTCTCCCTCCCAGTCCTAATGCAGCTGTGAAGCAGCCAAACACGATGGCCTTGAGCTCCAGCTGCAACTAATAACATTAGTAGTTTATCAACGTTCTTCTCATAACAAATCCCACAGTAAAACTAAAACACAACTATTCTAGCTACTAAGAAGAAAATTACCTCTATCCTAGCAAAACCATCCCATTTTTTAAAAAAAAATATATACAGTTATTGGGGAACTGTGAGTCCAATAATGTAGTCAGTGTTTTCGACAGCAGTTGTCAGACTTCATCTAGGAAGCTTGTTCTCTTATCTCAGCTAACCTCAAAATCTGTAGAATAGTTTATTACATGCTATCATTCATAGATGATAGGTTGCTCAGGGCCTTGCCCTTTCATGTTTTGGAGATAATAAAGAATGGGGATTCCACATCCTCTCTCACTAATTACTTGTGAAATGACAACAAGGCAAATAGTGGCATCTTAACTATCAAGGAAATTGTGTGGGGAAAATCACATGGCATAAATGATTTCAATTGCCTGATGGGCCTGTCAAATTACAAAGAAATTGAAAAATATTCTTTTGAAGCACAAGCTTATAGGTTCTTTTATTCTCAATAGATTTGTGATTAAACCCTTCTTACACTGGCCCTGGGAATTCAAAACTATCAGGAAATAAAACTTGCAGCCTCTCAATATATTTTTATTTTGTCAGATAATAGATACCTCATAAGCTTTGAGAAATGGGAAGTCAATCAGCCATATTTCTAGAGAATTCATGCTGATTGCTTAGCTTGTAAAACTGAACAAATTAGGATGCACGTGATAGTTTACCGTATTAACATATTAACATTCAACAAATTATTAAATATTTAATTGTCAGTGGCAGTGGCCCGTTTCTGTTGCCTCTTTTGTATGCTATGGGTTGTTGACTTGACGAGCTACAGCTACCTAAATTATCAGTCCTCCTCGGTGAGGTGACACATTACTCTTATAGCAGGGTATGTGCTTCTGAGTCCACGAAGGGCTGTGGAGAGCTGAGAGTAGCTGAGTAGATCAGGTTGCTCTGGCTGTGGCAGTGCATCTGGCACCCAGCTGGCTTTGCCAGTGCTGCAGATGTCAAAACCCACATGCTTGGGGATGGCAGGGTGAGAGGAGGCGACTGCCTGCGAGTGGAAAGAAAGGAGTGCCTTCAGTGAAAATGCTGTGGAAAGGCCTCTCGCCCCACTGCAGAGCTGCAGGGCGAGTAGGGAAGAAAGATTCAGTACAGAGGTGCCCACTGATCTGAGCTGGGAGAGAAGAAGTGTAACTGGTTGCATGAGTGCAGCCTCCGCAAAAGATGGAGCAAATGGGACATAGAGAGCCACGCTGGTCAGGGGAAGATGCCCCTGTTGTTGAAGCAAAATAGTCCTGAGCTGCTGTGTCCATAGCAAGGGGAGAGTGGAGCACCTCACACCTTCAGTATGCTGACTTTCTGAGGGGAATAGGTGAGGGTGGGGAGAGTGGACAAGATGCAAAGACTAGCACAACTGCGCTAGAATCCACAGAGAGCTACTTCCATTGAACTTTGGTTTGCAGAAGACTCATAGAAATAGAAATATGTCTATTTGCTGTTAGCCCAGACATCTGCAGATGCAGAGCTGAAACTCTGAGACCTCAGTGCTAAGTATCACCATGAACAGGGTACTAGGTGGGACTGACACTGCCTGTTGCTCTAAAGGGTTTTTTGTCTACTGCCAGCCCTGTGTAGGGAGCTCAGCTCTTCCAGAATGGAGAGTATTTGAGCAAAACTTTGAGAAGAGGGATTTGGACCTGCATGGGAGCGCACTTCTGGGCTTCACTGGCCTTCACTGTTTCGTCACTGTAGTGAACACACGTATTGATGTTCCTTCTCTTCCTTTTTTCTCTCGGATTGCCATGTGCTCAGGGAAATTCACACTGACCTGTCATAAGCAAGTCTCCCCCTGCATGTGGTCCTCACAGCCATGGGTTTTTGGCCCACCTCATCTCAGAGGGTTACCCAAATATCACCAACTATTAGAGGGATAACTGTGAGTTTCATCACTGTCAAAACACTGCTGCTGAAGGAGATGGACTGTGTTGGATCATAAGAAAAGCTGAGTAAATCAAGACGCTAGAAAGGGTAAATCCTGGCACTGCATGCAAAGACACTGTAGCTCTTGAGCTGGGTAGAGGAAGGGAGCCTCCAAAAAGGAAACCACAAGCAGGATTCCCCTTGTGTTTCAGCAGTGACTACAAATAAGTGAGCTCTGCTTTTAGGCACTATGAGAGCACCTACAGTAATGAGGTCCTGAGCTGCCTAAAGCAGGAGCTGCACCAAGTGTCAGTCAAAAGGAAAGGATGTTCCTCCTAAAGGCAGGGTTTGAGTCCACCAGGAGGCTCATCACACTTCACAATTGGAATCCGGAGGCTCACATGCTCAGTCCTTCTGGGAAGACATTAGGTTTCAAGCAAAAGTTTTTCTCTCTCTATGGAAGTCCTGCTATAGACAGAATAGCAAAAGTCATACATTAAAAATAAGAGCCAATTTGCATACAAGCAGTAAAGAGACCTAGAGACCTTATGCTAATTCTTCAACTGTCCTAACCATGGGGAAACTGTGATGTAGGCAAAGCATTCTGCATCAATGTTCAGTTTTGCCTATTGAACCAGTTAGCTTCAGATGAAAGAAAGGGGTGCTGCTCCGGTTTTTAGCAACTTATAATGAGGCTTTAGCAACAGCTACTGTGAAACATTCTGAAGCTTAGACTTCTGAAATTAATAGGTTTCCTTTATATTCAAAATACATGTTGGAATGCATAACTTGCTGCATTACAGTTGAAAGAAAGCTTTTTCCAGGCATTGTGAAGCATATGTTGCAATCATCTTGAAGGTGGAAATATTGAAATACTTATAGATCAAGTAAATGTTTCTCTTACTCCTTAGATAGTTCATGATGATTCAGAAATAAGAAAAAAAAAAAATTCACCCTTTAAATAAACACACAGATACAGATAAGAAAATAAAACTTATAGAATTTCTTAAGGACTTGGAGAGGATAAAGATCAGCAAGTATAGCCCACAAGAGGTTTGATGCCAGAAATAAAAGGAGGCCAGATGTGATTACATCTCCCTGCGCATCTCTTTGCTGTGTATCTTGGCTGCTTGCCAGCTCCAGGTATAGTTACTCTGTCAGCAAATTCAATAGCTGTGCACTGCCATGGAGCCAGCACACTGTAAAGAACAACAAAGAAAGCTTCTTCTGGTCTCTGGCAGGCTACTACCATTGTCCTAGTGAACTTTCTCATGGTAGGAGAACACTTAGCTTTCCCTTATATGAACAGACCCGTAGCTTCAAAAAAGTTTATTTGGTAAACAATTGTGGGAAGAAAAATATCAAAAAAAAAAAAAAGGTTTAGAGAGAAACAGGAAAGATTTTAATAAGGTGAAGAGTGAAAGTAAAATTAATAAATATGATTCAAATATCCTTATTTTTATCTTAAATATCACCTAGACATTCTTAGAAATTATAGAAAAATATAAAAAATGAAGTGACTAGATCAGTCAGAAACTGTTGGAGAGAACATTTCTGCAAATTCTATAGCATCAGTCCGTGAAATATGTGTTTAATGTGTCATGGGAATAAAAAAAAGCCTGTGCAATGTTGGGAAGTCTTTAGTTGCAGCATTTCATTGAGGCTGGACATTTTGGAATGCTACATTTAGTTATTAACATCATATTACTCTTAACACATGTCAATGTCATTAAAAAATATGTGTATGGCTTAGCTAAGCAATGAGTAGCATCAGCACTCTAAGGACACACCACACAGTCATTTTAATAATGACTTTTACTTTGTTTTTTGCGATGTTCTTTAGTCTTCCTGCCATATGAGCAGCAAGAATGACAAAGATGCATAAGAAAAAGGCATGAGTTAAGGTTTCTTGTTTCAGTAAATTCTACACTGATTTTAGGCTGTTAATATCAAGTTTAGGCTAAACTTCTTCCAATTGCTTTTAATCTCCTTCTCAATGACTGTGATTTAGTTAGGCATTTTAGTGTTTGGAATCCCATTAATGCAGAGTTTGTTGAATATAGCGTGCCTTCCCTGTGTCACTAAAGTAGAATTTGCACTAAACAAGGCAATTTATATGTCCCCAGGGATATTGAGCACTATCTGCAATGGCTCCATCTGGTTCCGGGGATCATCTCTTGCAAAGTCTCTTTACAAATCACAGTCAGCTCTGCCCTTAAATCAATTTTAAATTTGATAGTAGTACTGCAGATTTGAGATTTACAATTCCAACCTGCTCATCACTGTTGATGTTGAAAACATCCTAAGTTACCTGAAACACTTACCTTTGATTAGATGATTTCTCTAATTCTTTCTTTTTGACAGACAATCCTTCTGATTGTTCCTTTGCACATCCTGGACACACTTCTATTGTCTGAACCTATCTCCTCTCTGCTGTGTTGCGCCTTGTCCCTAACAGCTATAATTCTGCCATGGAAAATCTACTCTTCTAAAAAGCATTTTTATGGGCTTCCTTCTTTCTCTAAGGATTCTGCCTTTGCTTGTTTTAGACCACCGTCCCCCTACCTTTTCATTGGATATCTTGAATTTTGCTTCAGTTGGACAGTGATGTTTCTCCATCACTCATTTAAGAGGAAATACAATTATTATCTGCAAGATTTTTTTAAAATCCCATTACTAAACACTCTGTTATGTGTTCCTCAGTCTCAGAATTGCACTTCTTGTTTATATGTCAACTTCACAAAGTTTTTATCTTCTCCTGATCACTGACTGTTTTGTGGCAAAAGACTTGCCTGTTTGGGCATAATATACATTTTAGGTTGATTACTGTTTAAAGAATAACATTATCATTACTTTTTATAGAGGTGATCTAGCTATATTTTTACATTCCTCATTGCACACACTACGAGAGGCTTTGTGCTTCACAGATTCGTGTGATGTTTTCTTTTTCCAATATTTAGTATCCTGTTCCTTCCTCCCAATAAGTGAGCTATGAAAAATCTTTTTAGAGGCTAGATCATCTTCAAAATTATTCTGTTATTTTTACCGCAAGAATCCCCACCTGCTTTATTGTAAATTTAAAGAAAGGAAGGGAGCATCCTCACAGCAGCTAATCAATATGTCACAACAAAATTGATTTGATATTGTATTAGGTGTCCCTTAAAATGTTTCAGAAGTATGACTTTGTCTGTGGCACTCTGTGTGTGTAGATTCATTCTACTGTAAACTTGCCCTGTTTATAAAAGTATATGTCAGGAAGCATTTCAAGAACGCAGTCAGAGGTTTAGCTAAGGTGAAAGCTTATTACTAAAGACATTTATCTTCTCTTCAACCACTTACCCCCAAGGACAGATAAGTTTGTATTCTTTTAGTCTACTGTACTTTTAATTGTGGTTTGCAAAATAATCCCTGGAATTACCAACCTCATATATGATTGAAAAAATCATAGGCTTCTCTAAAGAAAAAAAAAAAATATGTGGTTTTGTTTTGTTTTGTTTCATTTTAGTTTACATTCCAGTTTCTTTCCAGTCAGGTCTAATGTTTTTGAGCTTTTCTCTATAAATAGAAAAGTTATAATTTTATGGGACTAACAGTAAGAGAGGGAGAGGTTGGAAGAGAAGAATGTGAAATTCCCACGAAGTTAAGAATTTAAAGGATTAGGTTGCATGAAAAACACCAAGTAACACCACTTTTGTGACAAAATTATAAGATTTGTCAATGACACTAGTGATGAGAGTGACAGTGGGACCCATCTGTTGACAAGACTTGACAGTCTGGGAAGCATGCTGCCTCTGAAGAACCCAGATCCTCGGTGTTACTGAAATGTTGCCAAGGCTCTTCCAACCCTCTGAACACTACACCATGCTTATGTTCCATGTGGGTGTTAATAACACTACTGGGAATGAGTTTACACAGATTAAAAGCTACTGTAAGGCTCTGGAAATGAGGAGGTGAAAAGGTCAGGAGCTCAGGTGGCTTTTTTGTCAATTCTGTTGATCAAAGGTCAAGGCTTAGGGACAGATGTGAAATGGAGTTAAATATGTGAGTGAGCAGATGGTGCTGCCAGCAGAATGTCAACTGCCTTGACCATGGAATAATGTTCCACAAACCCTATGGTACAGGGAAGAACTGCACCCCTCTCACACCAATTTACTGATTTATTGAGACAGGTTCACAAAACCCACCAGATCAGTATGAACTATTCTGCCCTTAACAAAAGTCTAAATATTGTAAAAAAAAGAAATATTTACCATAAGGTCAGAGGAGAGACAAAAAGGAGAATGGTGGGTTGGTCCACCAAATGTATTAGATAATGTAGGGATTAAGTAGGAGGAACTGGAGGCTTTATTACATGGCCAACATTTTGCTGTAAATGACATTTGGTTGATTAAAACTTGTTGGGTGATTCACATGTGTCACAGCATTAATGTTGAAGGGTATAGCTTGCTCAGAAAAGGCAAGCAGAAGACTAATGAAGAAGGCAAGAAAACATTCTTAAATGTGAAGGGTACTTACATCTGCCCTGAGATCCAGATTACAGAGAGGTATAGGTTTCCTGTAGGTGTTCAGAGCCCTCTTTACATTGCTTGGAATTAAAGGAAAAAGAAGATTAACACTATCATGGTGATGGTCTTAGAGATAAAAATCAGTACTCAAGTATATTCAATCTATGGAAAGAAAACAGCAAGACATGGAGGTAGGAACTCACCTGACTAAGGGTAGTCTTCTACAGAGAAGACATCTGTATCTGTGCTGGCTATTCTCTAGCCAATAGAGGCACTTAAAATGTGCTGAAATCTGAGTAACCATGCATTAAAAATGTCTATTTTTTTTACATTGTCAAAAAGAACTTTTAATGAAAACCTTAGATACAGACGTTTATACAGAAGTAGGATGATATGAATCCTGTCCATGCAGTCCAACAAGTTTTTGGAACATGATAGTTTTACCACCTAATAGAATCAGGAGGCAAAATCTTACAGAGGAAGATGCTATAAAGAAGCTGGAGTCTGTAGGG
>NW_010305924.1:43330-60807 GCF_000700745.2 Antrostomus carolinensis
GACTAACTTGCAAGGTATTGATGTGATATATAGAAAGCATACTGCCTGTGGGCAGCTCAGTAAAGGTGGACATAGGAACAAATAAATAAGCAAAAGTATAAAGAGAGTTCATCCAGAAAACAATGGAAAAAAACCCAACAAAACAACCAAGGTCCAACCTGTTAAAACTTAGAAGATAATATAGGCAACAGAATAATGGCCAACATGAATTTGTAAAGACTAAACTGTATCAGTAGCATAATTTCTTCATATAACATAGCAACAAGCCTAAAAGATAGAAAGATGAGCATTTCTGCATATCTTGATTTTAGCAGAGCTTTGTCTCCTACTCCTAGGATCAAATTAAAAAAGTGTTATTCAGATTAAAGTATTACAGTATATTCGAACTTTGTTTAAAAAAAAAAAATCTTTGAAGAGTAATTACTAATGGTACTTGTCAATTTTGAAGAATGTATCCACTAATGTACTACAGGGACTCTTTCTCTGTCCAGGATTATGTACTGTATTCTTTGACATTTTGGAGCATGAAACAGGAAGTCCTTAATAAATTTGCAGACTTGTTAAAGGAAGTACGTCTTAAAGTAAGATTAGAATTTGAAGCAATCTCAAGTTAATGGTATGGTCTATTTTAAAATGCTAGCTATAATAGGGATAAGAAATAAGTACTTTGCTAGAGCTAGAATAATCTGCTGGACACTACAGGTTGGGGAACAATTAGCTAAGTGATCATATAATAGACAAGAATTTATATGATGAAAAAAGATTGTCCACAAGCCAACAATATTATATGGTTGCAAAAGAAAATAAGGCAAACTATATTGAATTATTTAGACAGGAATGTGACATTGAAAGTTAAAATATTTTTTCCTTCTACTTGGCACTACTGTGGCTGCAGGAGTATTACTCTGAGAATGAACTTCACTTTAAGAAATATTGTGGAGAAATTATAGAGCAAAGAGAATGATCCGAGTTCAGAAAACATGGTATATGGTAAGAGAAAAAAGGACTTCTGGAGTATGGTAATTTAGAGACCAGAAAGAGCAAAGAAGTGTTCTTTACTTCAAACTATGTAGATATGTGCTGCAGTGAGAAGCAGGATGATGACTATCTAATGGACTCAAATTTAAGTATTTGGAAAATATTTTGTATTAGTGAGGACAATAAAGTACAAGAGAACCTTGCCTGAAGAGATTTTATGTGGTTTCCAGGGCTTAAGAGCCACTTAAATAAACTTCTGTTCTAAGCACAACTCATTTTACTTTGAAGCATGTGGATATTTAAAAATCTCAGTCAGCTTTGAATATGTGGGAACCAGGCTCCTACTTAATTTCTGAAGGAGAAAGCCTTGTCTTCATGAAAGCTGGCTATCTGGGTAGGTGCAGCACAAGTGGAGTGGACAGTGAGAAAATCCTCAATAAAGTGCCACCAGGTTCTCTGAGCTCAAGGGTGCTTATTGACTCTGGTTATACTGATAGAAGAATGAGGTTCCAAAGAAGTTCTCTTTCCTCCCAGCTAATTTTCTGAAGAGATGATGGTAGACTTCATGTCAAGAAATGGATGTGGACAGTCTCCCATCTTACATACAATGCCCTGTAATGCCATAATTCAAAAAACTTAAAAAAAAAAAATTCCTAGATTTTTTCAGAGCTTTGTTAGTTTTTTAGAGATTTTTACCTATCTGTAACAGGCTTTTAAAAGTTACGAACTTACTTTGTTTGATTTCCTTTTAATTGTTTAAAGTTCATGGAGAGTTATGATCATGCGTTTTTTGCATTTTAAAAAAATGTGTCCTACTAACACTTCATAAAATGCTTTAAACATTAAATGAAAAAGGAAAATTTACATAAGGAAAAAGCATAGGTTATCACAAGTTTCAACAAAAGGAAATGCAAATTTCACATCTTTCTGTGTTGTTAGAAACTACAAACTTCTAATATGGAGGTAATTCTTTCTCATTAGGAGTTTTGTTAAGGCATTTCATGACATGTACAGTAAACAGAATTCTTAGCTGGAGCAATATTTCATGAGATTAAATCAATTTAAAAAACTACTGCTGTAGAATTGTGTTTTTATCAGAATTCTTAGCTGGTGCAATATTTCATGAGATTAAATCAATTTCTGTAAAAAACTACTGCTGTAGAATTGTGTTTTTATTTTCACTTAGTAGGCCTTTGTGCAATGTATGTTATAACACAGGACTAGGAAATAATTATTGGAAAGATCGTAGAAAGAAGGATGTGAGTGGCATCTCAACAAGTATGAATAGCCTTATTGACAGTTCATGTCAGCTTCATTAGGGTAACAGTTGTTCAGAAAACACCGGAGGAAGAATACTGGAATGAGACAAGGCTTATTTTGGGCAGACAGACAGAATAACTAGCTTGGATGTAAACTAGTGGACAGGCATCATTTCACCTCATTTTATTTACAAGTCTGTTACTGAGTTCCTCCAACATTCATGCAGTGGCCAGTTTATGTTGATGTTCCAAAAAGCTCCTGGGAAGATGAAAATTATAGGAAAGCCTTTCTACTTTATTACTATTTTTAATAATCTCTATTTTTGCTTTACTCTTACTGCAATGACTTTCATTTTACATTCAGTTTTGGTTTTTGTCGTGGAGCAGCAATATTTTCAGTTGTGCACATTTTGTGTCATTGTGATGCATGCACTTTCTATGTCCTATCCATGACATTTTTCTTCATTCAATCATTGTGTTGCATGTTTAAAACTTTAGGAAAAAATATTTTTCTCTCATTGTTAAAACTTAGTGTCTTTGAAGAGCATTCCTAGAGCTGTACTGGTTCCAGGAATCCTATGTGCCACCATTATCTATAATGGTTAGTTTAGTATATTGGAGGTCAAGGAAAGTTTCACTGTGAATTATCTGTTTTAATAGCTACTGAGTCCTTAAGAAGTCTGGTGGGTAATCTCAGTATATGTGTAGTCAAGTCTCAGCAAATGCTTCTGAAACAGTTTTAGAGGAAGCTGGCATAGGGCAAGATGCCACAGAGCGGGGCAGATTCTTTAGTCAGGGACACCAGCAACTGGCACTCCAGGGCAGTGGAGCACCATTTCTCAGTTCAGTACTCAAGCAAATCACTGTATCAGCTTCACATAGAAGAGAAAGTGAGCACAGTTTAACACACTGCCTGAAAGGCGCTTTCCCACTTCTTCTCCTTGTTAATGCTTGCATATGTTTTCTGTAATATTTTAGTGAATCCTTCAAGAAACTGGGAAGTCATTCATATTGGTTCCCAAATGACCTGATAGGGAAATGGTGGGATTGAAAGTACAGTTTGTCAAATTTGGAGTAATAACAATAATTTAACAGAAAATGGTGATAACTTCATATTGAATTTAACATGGGAAGGACTGGACCGTAACGTAAGACATTTCTGAAAATTGCCCTTTTTAAGATGAATGCCAAATGCTTTGGAACTAGGACTGAGAAAAAATATAACTCAAATGTATTTCTAAACTGGAGCAAGATAACTATGGAGTTGGCCCTTCTTTAAGGAGTGAATTAAATTATTCTCTTCAATTTTCCAAAACTATTTATTACTTTTTATTTGGATAATAATTAAAACAAAGAAGTTGTTAAATAGAAAACTACTGACTTCCAACATCAGTTGCTTATATTTTCATTCTATATAGAACTTGTACTCCCAGCTTTGGGTAGATTATTATACTTTGGAAAATACGTGAAGTGGTATACAATTCAAACGATACTGTATTGCAAATAGAGGAATGCTTCTGATTGCTTTTGCAAAGAGTCTTTTTTTTTCTAAAAGAGAACTGCTAGTAAAATTGAAAAGGGCTAATAGTACCACATTGCTTACAAGAGCAGTTCCTTTGACTTCAGTGAATGTAGAGTACTTATGTAAAAAGATTTCATAGTATGAAATGGAGATCTTAAGAAGAATCTGTCATACATAGAACAGCTTTTAAAAATTTAGTTTTGTCTGCATTATTAATGTATGTGTTATACATGCTGTTATACATCTGCAATAATACAAGAGTAAAGGCTGATCTGGTATTTCTCATGAGTTCCAAAGATCATTTTTACATATGTAAACCTAATGTTGAGGCATATTTCTTATATCCATGAATAATCCTATTAATAAATTAATAAATCCTATTTTTAAAAAATCACTAGTAAAATTAGTATAGATTAATGGCCACTGAACCAAAGACTCAAAATAACAGAACAAGAACAGATGCCTTTATCATCTATAAGAATATTGTTAAAAAGAGACTCATTAATTGTCATCTGAAAGAGAAGAAATGGAAACATTTTTCTTATACTTGAGCTGTGTAAGATTTCTTGTTCTGGAATATACATCTACTGTGGAGAGGAAAAAAACCCAACAAAAACCTAAAACCAAACAAACCAAAAAACCCCCCCAAATTGCATCTCACTTATGTCCCAATTGATAGATTTTTTGACTTCTCCTTATGTCTGGAGAAGACACCAATTGGTCCTTCCTCCTGCCTCTACAGCTTAGATTACAGAAGGCAGCAGGATGTCACCCTTCCTACAGCCTTAACACAAGTGCTGACTTTTCCAGTCATGCACAGCCTACCGGTACACTCCTATAGTAAGGCAATAATCACTAATTTTCTAGATAATTTCCAATTTTAGAATGCAAGAAAATTAACTAGTTGTTTCTATAGAAAAATCTTCCATTCAAATGGAGACATGGATTGTAAATGTGGTGTGTTCTCTGTTAATTTAACGAGATTAGATTTCTTTCTGCAGCAGGTTCCCTACTAGTTCAAGAGTAGTTTTGGTAATGTTTGTAGTTCATGAGATAAAAATTGCAGCATGAAGTACATGCAGCTGGTGCAAATATGTAATGTAATTTACTTAGACTTGGGTCCAAAATTGTCATTAAACTTTCACGCAATCAGAATATCTTTCCATAAACAGTTTTGTTCTACTGCCCTTAGTCAACTCTGAATTATACCATACTCTTCCAGGAATGTCATCAAAGCTGGTCGTAGTATATTCTCACTGGTTTTGAAGCACACTTGTGACTGACCTATGAAATGTATCGTGTATGTTTTAAAACCTGTTTGTCACCTCAGGATGTAAAACTGCCATTGCAGAAGGTCATACATTAACATTTACTTTAGATAAAAAGTATCTTGAAATTGCTAATAAAATAAGTAAAGCTTTGAAAAAAAATAGACTGCTTTCATTTTGACATCTTTTAATAGACAAATACAGTAGAAGAAGAATAAATATTAGCTAAATAGACAAAAAACCACATAGAAAGTCAAAGATTCAGAAAGGTATATATGCACTGTGTGTATGTCTGCAATTATTCATCACCTAGAAATATTGCCACTTGGCTAAAGGTCAGTATTGACTAGAAGTTTCCACTATTACTAAATAATTTTCCATGCCCCATCAATTTTGTGCGATTTATTTCTGTCAGCTCTGCATTTGACATTTGCCTTAATGATGTTTCATGTGCATGTAAAAATAAATGACCAAGTGGCTGTACATTGCATTGTCTTTTAGGCTGTACCCATGGAAGTGGATATAGTCAAAGAAGCTTGAGTCCTGACATAGTCCAGCACAGTTTTATTGCAGAAGTCTAGATAGAAATGCTGCAAGACACCCATCCTCTCCGCAGGGAAGGGTAGTCTCTTTCTCGGGACTGCAAGACAGAAGAATTGGGGCTGAATTTAAAGCAGCACAATTTGCTGTATAACCTTTGGCAAACCAGTGAATATTGTTGTTTCCTGATTTTCCCCCTAGTGAAATATAGACAATAGCAGTTTTTAAGTTATTATTCTGGGTAAAGTTTTATTTTTTTACCTGACTTCCTATAATGCATAGACAAATAATTTTATCCTCAAGCTTCTAGGTGTTTCTTTGGTAGAAAATAAAGACAGGGAATTTAAAAAGAAAAATACTTACTCTGTACTCTAAAATTTCTGACTTCATTGGATATTTTAAAAATGACCAAATTTATTTAGTTTAATAAGGTAACTAAAGCCTCCTGCTAGGAGAACTTACTATATTGGAATGTATATTATTCCCCTCTGTTCTTGTCTCTGTCTTTTTCTTGCTGCCTCCCCTTCTATCTTCCCTTTGTCAATACTGCTACTATAGATACAGTTCAGCTGGTATCCTCCCACAGTTGCTGCTATCCAGCTGCATACCTTCAGAAGGAGTAAGAAGAAGTAGATGTGCTGACAAAATTTTAAGTGTATGAAGTAAATGTGCTATCCTAATCTGCTTTCTCTGAACACGAAAGAGCTAGAAAAACAACACAGAGAGAATATGGCAAGTTTGAGGATGCTGGATTGACTACATTTTTGTGTAGCATAATTATGTTTGAAACAAGAAAGTAAACATGAGAGCAGCATTGTTTATTCAGATCCGTAATAGACATGTGGCTAGTCTGCAAAATTTTGATCTGAGTCCTGATTTAACTTTTGCATAATGTCACAGGTACTTGCAACTCTGTCAGCTCTGCTGCTCCATCAGGAAGTCCAACATCTGAGATATAGATGGTTTTATTAATCTCCTCACAGCTACTACAGCATCTCAGAATCTGTGTAGACTAAGTCTTTCTTTTAATGATGCTCAATATTCACTTTCACCTACAGTAATGTTATTAAGATAGAAATGTATTTTATATCAGAGATTTGCACAAACTGGGTTGTTTCTCTACAACCAAAGAGGGATGCAAGTACACCTGGACTGAACATCTACAACTACAGCTAGATTGACTTCTAAAGGTAGGAAAGGGCACACCCTTCCTGCCAAGACCTGGTCAGGAAAGAGTTTGTACTCTTGTTAGAAGTAAGAAAGGCAAGAGAAATATTAAGCTACTTAAGGGAGACAATGTCTTTCATGACAGTTATCCCTCAATGTAAGAGCAAATTAATAAGCTTCTCCTTGGTTCCACAAGGCAGGAGCACTGAAGTTGAAATCCTGAAGCTGAGCTTGCGACCTGCAGTTTCCTTTTGGTTGCTAGCATCAAAGATGCAATCAATAAATTCACCCTGTAGCAA
This sequence comes from Antrostomus carolinensis, assembly GCF_000700745.2. NCBI lineage: Eukaryota > Metazoa > Chordata > Aves > Caprimulgiformes > Caprimulgidae > Antrostomus > Antrostomus carolinensis. The sequence continues at coordinate 50,364 of NW_010305924.1, forward strand.
CATCCCCATACTGAGAAACTGTCTTGAGGCAAATAATATTACTTCAGTCCTACATGAATCAAAGCTCCTTTAGTTGGAGTTCTTTGAAGATAAAAGACTAAATTCTCAGCTACTATAAATCAACATAGCTATTTTGACTTTAAGGTGCTACCAATTAAAGTGTATTTTTGCAAGAATTTCTGTTATCTCCTTGCTCAATAATGACTTTCATAATGGTTGATTTAGTATCTGCTGGTTTATGCTATCTAGTCACACCATAAACAGCGAGGCTGTTCTTTTCCTCCCAGGTATTACTTTCCTTGGTGAAGGTCTCCAGCCACAAATTAATTTTATTGTAAGGTTATCTTATAGGAACTGATTCTCACAAATCCTTACAAGTATTGCACTGTTATGTTGCAGTTACATAATTTCAGTTTTAGCAGGGCTGTTTTGCAGTTGCCTGTGGCTTGCTGAATTACATTGCCTTAATTGGTAAGCATTCTTATTTTTTCTATTTCCATGCTGAAAGAGCTGGCATGCCAACGCATTCCTCAGAAACCAAACTTTTCCACAGCAGGCAGCTTCTCTGAATATATTTTTTAAATCTTTTCTAAGACTGAAATCAACATAATGAGAGGGAATGCGTAGGAGGTTAATAAAGGTTCATTAAGCAAGAACCTTTGGCTACCTCATGTTCTTCTTTCAGTTCTCTCAGTGTACCAGACTAGCTCAGTTTCTTTAGAATATACAGACAACTAGGTAGGTCAAAGGAAACAAAAGGGTGAAAATTGCTGACAGATGGTTAGAACAAAAATAAAACCTCAGAATTTACCCATTTTTATTCATAGTCAACGTACACATGGTGCAAAAGAATTAAATTTGTGTATATATTTTTGCAGAAGTCTGAATTATTTCCACATTACAGATTCTTGGCATAAACTTCCTGTTCCTTGGGTGGAACCCAAGTAGGTAACATCTGAATTTTCATCTTAAAAACTAAAAAAAATCCCCCAAAACAACAACAAAACCTTAAACTTTTCAGTAAAAGTAGAATTAAGGAAAAGTTCAAAATATTTGGCTTGAAGATGTATATTCATTTAAAATATACATACTGTGAAACTGTGATCATATAGAGTTCAATTTTTTCATATAAAAGTTGTGCACATGTAGCATTGTAAGTTGGCAATAATAATGGAAAATACTCTCAGTATTGAAGACTCCATGTATTCTAAGTTATCTAATAATCTAATAATTCTGTTACGTAGTATTGAAGATATCACATATTCTAAGACATCTAATATTCTAATACATCTACCAGATGCACAGTACAATTCATTTCCATTCATAAAATGATTATAAACAACACTCATATTTGCCAAGATATTATAGAATCCTCTTTCCAAAGAGAATTAATTTCTAGCTTGAGTTTTACTAATGTAAATTCAAAGGGAATTGGATGAAAGTAGAGATTCTAAACAGTGCTATTTCAGAGTTCTATGTGCATAATCACGACTAAAATCTGCTGTGTTTATAATGCTTTATGTGGTTTGTAGTTTTATTGGCTTCATTTATTTAATTGATTTAAGGAGTACACAAATAATAATAGCATTTCATATAATCCTAGCATTATACATTTATCCCAAAACTGCAACAGATTAACTTCTAATTCAGATACTGTAGCTGGTAACATGAAGCCTAATTGAAAGCAAAGTAAGGAACTGTGAAAACCTTTTATAGCTGTTGTTCCTAAATATATTTCTCCATGTCAGTTAGTAAATACGTATGTAAAAGTTGTTTAACACCAATAGTATACTTGATTCTACATTTCCACACACGACTAATTTACATTTCCCACTCTGCAAAATGGAGACTGAAAGGAAGCAATCACTTCAGGTGTTTTTTCCTTTTTCTTTGGTAGTAAATTAACTTATGAACAAATCAACAGAAAGAGCTCTCCATCTACAACCCATGTGAACATGCATACACAGGTTTTTAAGTGAGATGTGAATGTGTAGCAGCAGATGGTAACAGTTTTAAAAAAAGGCTGGAAAAAGGCAATAAATAGAGAGCTGGAACTGCTAAAATGGCAAACAGTTTGAAGGGGATGGTGAAGGGGTATGTTCTATGCACAACTCAGGGTAATGCTGAGCAAACAAAACTAAAAGCAAAAAATGTATTAACTTCCAATGGTTAGGAATTAACTAGAAGCAGCTGTGAAATAACTTACTGAAAAGAGAGGTAAAGGTAGCATGAGCAAGGACAAGTATTTTGGATAATCTGAAGTGGAGATGGTTATGATGTATATGCTTTATATATGAGAGAGTCTTCTCCCATAACACACAACATATGCACTATTAAAATAAAAGGCAAAGTTAGGTGAGAGACAAATTAAGCATCTTTATTACATGGGCCTTGAGGCAGATGATCTAATGATATGAGAAGAGTCATCATTGTCATTATACACCAAAATAGCAAAGACATGTCCAAAGAACAGATTTTTTGTTCTCTTATCTTCAAAGAAATTGAAACCTTGCTTATTCAAAACAGCAGCAATGTGAAAGGAAAAGACTGCTTTTCACTTAATGCCAAATATTCAAAAAAATGTGGAAAAAAAAAGTCCAACAAAAAGCTCTGAGTACTGTTGGTCTCACGTTGCTGGGAAAGTAGTATTCTGATGCTATCATGAAATGAGAACAACAGGTGTTTAAATACAATCACATTTGTAAAAAACAAAGGGTGGTGAAAGATGGGAGCAAAACAGCAGCAAAAACAGGGCTGAGAAGGCTGGGGATTAAAACAGCAGTGGGTAAATGGGATGATGAGAAGGGAGGGAGTAAAGAGCCAGGTAATAAGAAGAAAAGAAGGGGAAAAAAAGAAAAACAAACCATAAAGGCAGATAATTTAATCTCTACTGCAGAAAAACTCTGCTTTTCAAATCCTTGATTAGTAAACCAAGCAATGAGCATGCCTTTTGAAAAATAACAAAATTACTCCATTAGTATGCACACAAGCATGGGTGAAGCGAAAGCACAACTCCGACAGCTGTAATCACTGTGTTGCTCCTACTATCTTTTGGGAGGGAAGACCCTCCCAAAAGGCTTTTTTCCATCCAAACACCTAGTAAAAAAAAAAAAAAAAAGCTGCTGGGAACCTTAGTGGCATTTCAACACTGGCTACACTGGAATGCAGAGAAAATGATGAGCTATTCCTACAGAGAGCTTCTCGTCTTAACAGAACTATATAATGCATAGTATTGGTGCTTTTTTTGTGTGTCTGAGGGGGAATTCAGAAGCTTTGCAATCCTGAGAAACTGAAGATCTCCCAGAATACAGTTAGAACTCCCAAGAATTTCCGTAAAAATTATAATTAACCCAAAACATTAACTTCCTTAATTTCTTAAATGCAACCCTTACTTCCTCAGCATGTGTTTACATTATCCTGCTGAGTTGCTGCTTCTTTCCTGTTGTAACTTTCTGTGGTTGACAATGATACTCAGAACTTGGTCTTTTGTGCTTAAAAACTCACCATAAAAGAAAAAGCTTTTATTTTTTGCCCCAAACATAAGCAAAGCTTTCATTCTTTGAGTTCTTTACTTGTACATGTGAAATAGAGCAATCTTTAGTAAGGACAAACAGGGCCTTGGAATTTGAGAAACCCCAGTGATAATTTAATGCTTATGGAAAGACCAAAGAATTTGGTTCCCCTCTGATCTTTCAGTTTCAGTTGGAGGGAAAGTGTCTAGCTGAGTGTTTACACTTCATAAGAATATAATTAATTAAGACTGTTAAATGGATTGGTTTGTTACAGACACCTCTCCCACAAGTGAAAACCCAGTGAGCAAAATTTCTATAACCACGGATGACTCCAGGTACCTCAAACTTGACTTGCATATTGTAGCATTACTATTAGTGTTAATTACCACATTAGTATTCCAGGTATTTCAAGGTGACTGCATATTGATCTCATTCCAGCTGAAGGGGCTGCTACCCCCACAAGCATTGCACATCATCTCTGTTGATATGTTGCATAAGGAGCTTCCCCATCTCTGCTAGGGCTTTTGAAGAGTTTCTTCTGAAAAGTTAGTTTCATGCTATATGACTCCCCATAGCTGAAACCAAAAGTATTTGGGATCCCAAACACAAAAGTCTTTCTAGTCAAGATGACCTTGGTGAACATACTTTTTTTCTTTACCTCTTCATTTTTAACTATCACCTCCCTACCAGAACCACAGTTTGGTGTGGTTAAGATGTTTTCTAGCTGTGACTGGGAATGGTGTACAAGAAGCATATGAAAGTAAGGCTGTCTAAATCCATGATTTTTCTTTCCTCCTGAAAGAATGATTATTTTTTACTCTGAAGGTTCTTCTGGTGGCTTATATATAGTTTATTTTTCACCGCTTTTCTGTCTTACTTCCTTAGCTCCTTTATATCTGCCACTGCAAATCCCACAGATAACAAACTCCATCAACAAAAATGACCTTCTTTCTATTGTCCTTTCTTACACATAGCTGAGGAGCCAACAGAGACACTTGACAGTCTGCTACTGTTAATGGGGCCAATATGGGTCACTGCAGGTATGTCAGGTTCAAGAACAGAAGTTTTGTAACTATCCACAAAGTCACTGTAGTCTAGAGCCATGGAACTGCTAAAATATCTTTTTTTATTACTTGATTCCCACTAAGTTTTCTCCTCCTGTTTCCCATAACTCTTTCACCCGTCTCAGATCAGTTTGGAGAATTAGTATCATTAGAGTTGCTGAGCATATAAGTAAACTATCTTCTACTGGTGAAGGGCATGGCTCTTCTTGTAAAAGATAAAGAAAAATCTGATTTCTTTGGTAGCAAAATAGGGACTGAAAAATTCTTCAGTGTTTTTATCTAAGATGATTCTGTGGGTGAGTTCTTACTTCTGGTGAAGTGACTCTGTTATCCATAGTATAAAGTAAGCCTAAAGCAATACATTCTTTGCAATTAATGAAAACATGAACAGAACGTTCCGAGAGATATATACATTTGCCTCTGGCTTTGAATGCAAGAGTTTGTGTCTGCCAAACTCACCTCCATGGTCTTTAAAGGCAAAAAAAATAGGGCTTTGATGTAAATGCTTTGAACTACTCCTCTCTAAAGTAAGCTTCCAGGCACATGCGCCTACCCCCCTTAAAGCTTTCTAAGCATGCGTACAGAACGATTTTGGTGGACTAAAGGTTGTTGACTGGATTTGCTTAAAAATGCTTGTCACTGAATATAAATGCTGTGTTCCTCACAGCTAAGAAGAAGCTTGCCTTCAGTAGGCAAATTAACTCTAGAAGTGAGAAACAACTCCTTCTAGTTAAAGTTGTATTGTTAAGTGTGTATTCAGCAGAAGCTAAGCAAAAGGCATATGTGCTCTATGTTAAAGGTGTGTTCATTGAACAGGTCAAACTAATGAGGCTGGAAGTCAGTTTTGCTATTGTAAAAATGATAATCAAATGATTGCAAAAAATTAATATGGATATTCACAGAACTGCAGATGTTTCATTTCAGCAGTATCTCTGCCACTGTTCACAAACCAGTATTTTAACAGTAAAAAATAATTCTAGAATGACAAATGTAGTGTTGAGTGTAGTAGCATTTAAGTACATTCCCACAGCATAATTAGTTAAGCATGTCTAAATGTTATTACTATACTTTATAACCTCTTTTACAGGATAGTATCAAAGGATGAGCAGTTACATTCATTCCATAATGGCTTAATACATTAATCATATAATGAAACATTTGTGAAAATTGCTGCTACTACTGCAGAAGAAATACATACCAAAAGTATTTCTGGGCATTAACAATATGATAGTACTTCAAAACCATTATGGTTGGTGATCTGGATAATTTCAAGAGCAGTTTAATCCAGTTTCTCTTATAATTTGTCATTTTGCATAACTGAAGAGAGGAAAACAAAACAAGAAAGGACTAATCAATCATTGTTCTGCCCTGAATCCCTGAAGCAGCTTCTAAATTGCGTCAGCCTGTGGTGGAATCTGGAGATTTTTTGATGCAAGGGAAGATTTTTAGTGTGATTCGGGAGTGAGCCATATTTTCTTCCTGAATATTCCCCAGGTTATCATAAAGAGCCCTCTACGCTGGGAGGACTGGCTCACATTCACGATTTGTATACTCATCTGAGTGGCTAGTGAAGTTTTCTAATTCCACTTCACAACCTGGTAAAATAGGGCCATATAAGGTTTAGGATTTAATGCTCTGAATGGCATTGAAGGAACTTAAGTGTTCTAATAAAATGTTGGTATTTCTGCACTAATGTTTTCAGAAAAATTAAAGAAAAAGAAAAAGAGATGTTATAAGATAAATTATTTGAGTCTAAAGATAAATCCTTACCTTTATTTTTCTAGCTTTTTGGCTTAAATACCTAGGGAAAATATACTAAATTTCTGACTGAAACCTGAAGGTGGATGGCCAAATATGAAAAACATAAAGACTCAGCTAAGAGATGAGGGGTTTAGTTGAAGATTTTTATGGAGATTTCAATTCATATCTGAAGTGAAAGCTAGACCTTTTGGCATTGCCAAATATGGTTCCATCAGATATAAAATATTAAGGAGCTTTGAAAAGGTCACCAAGGGTCCTTTAACTCCAGGGTCACTTAGTCTAGAAACAAATAAACAAGGATAATGCTGATGCTTCAGTGTTCTTTTGAGGAGTGTGTCTGTTGTGTTTTATAGTAGGAAAAAGAAGTATCCAACTTTAGAGTAATAAAATAATGCATTGGGATTGTGGACCAAACAACAAACAAATCAATTAATAACAATAAACTCAGAAAAGTTACTTGTGTCTTATTATGAAATCTATGTGATACACTCAGCATCAAAGTTTGTGTGATAGGAACACAACTTCAAAAGGTTTTCTGTGAATTTCTATTCCTACATATTTTTACCAAAAGAAAGGCATTGACAGTGAAGAAATCCACTAGAACTTCACTGCAAGTCATGATCTCTAGATTCAAGATTCAAACAGCAGCATACTAATATATTAGCATTAATCAGCACAGAGAAATTGCGGCACCGTACCTTGTAATTACTAAGGTTGCATCCCTTGATTTTCAGTAAAAAAGTTAAACAGCATTAAATGTGTATACCTGAAGAGTGGGTGTAAAGGTTTTCTGGTCTAGTGTAGTAAAATCCAGTTAACTTCAAAAGAAACTGCTTTGATTAGTTTAGTTCCTCAAATGCCTGAATTTTTTCCTACATATTTATTTATTAATCCAAGGTCTGGACATACAGTGTTTTGGAATACTTCTGCAAGAAATGGATTGATCACATTAGAGAACAATTCATTGACATTAACCAAATCATATTACATTGTAGTTAATGGAAAACTATGATTTATTTCCTTTCTGGGAAGGCTAACAAGCTAAGTGAGTGATTTAATTAATATTAGTTCAAGATACAACAAACAGTTTGGTCTAGAGAAGAGTTGAATACCTTTCCAAAATTAGATCCTTCACTTGTTACAGTGCTACAATGTACAGTATCTTCTGTCTTACTTTATATCTGAAAGTCATTTTTCCCATTTTTTGGCCTGGAAAACCTGCGGAGGTAGGAGTATTATTCTTTCTCAACCTCTTTCCCCCAGGTAAATAGCTTTTTAGCTCACAAGTGCCATTGGGGAGTAATTAGAATTTACTTTTCATCCAGGAGTGGGTAGATTGACATGAAATCTCAGAAACACCTGAGACTTTGTCTATTTCATATTGAAATATGTGATGAATTTTTACTACATATTTGTAAACCAATACACTTTATTAGTGTCAGGCGCATCATTTGCTATAGATGAGAAAGCTTTAAGTACTAACTATATTACTCTTCACAGACTTTAGTAGCTCTGATGTTATCAGCACTGTAATGAAAGTAGAAAATATGCGGTTTCTGACATCTTTGAAATTCACAGGTGTAGCTGAGGCTTGTGTTGGTACTACTCTTAGAACAAAACATCGTTGTGACTACATCCTTAATATCTGTTGTAATTTACCTAGTAGCTGGAAGGCTTATTACCCCTTATAATTCACTGAGTCAGGGCTCAGTGAATCAATGAGACTGGAATGGAGATGTTCCTACTAGCACAGCCCATATTCTGTCACTTCTAGGTTTCAATAAGTTCTAGCTCTGAGACTGTAAAAGCAACGTATTTAAATACAAAAATTAACATAAAGATGAATGGAACACTATACTGTGGGGTTTTTTTTGTTTTTTTTTTTTTTTGAGGAACAGCCAACTGAAGCAGTACAATATAGTTTCTTGGCTTTGAAAAAGGGGCAAAAATAACTGTGATTGAATGCTGATAAAGTCAGTGTTTGTGTGAAGAACTGAACAGGGAGAAATATTTCCTTGTGACACGCTCCCAGCAGAAAAAAAAAAAAAAGGAAAAGCTTTGAAACAGAAATTTCTATGTCTTCCCCCAAAAACTCTGATGTTTAAAAGTACATGGAAGTGCTGATTCTGTCTCAGTTAAAACTAAGTACACACACTATATGCAAAGAGAAATATGAATCTTTTTAACGATGATAATTAATTAGATGCTTTCAGCCTTTCATTCTGTCATCAAGTTTGTGCTTTCTGTCACTAAAACCAACACCTAAAACAAGAAGTTGGGACATCAAATGAAAGAAGAGATTGTGTTTCTAAAGATCTATAATTTATAATAACATATGCACTGTTTTCATTTTAAGTCATTAACAAAAAATACACACAGACTGCTTATATACTTTAATGATACTTCCGATTGCAGTTTGTGTGTAACTCATGAAGTTTTCCAAAGAGAAATAATCTTTTATTATTTTCTCAAGCTGATAGGAAAAATATTTTTTTTCATAATGTAAATCTAAAATAAAAGACTATCTGTAAACGTCTTTTACAATGATAAAATTCAGAATTCATAATGCCATCAGCTAAGTTTAGAACATTTATTTTCTCCCTACTCCTGACTGAACTATGCCTAAGAAATACCACAAGGTTAAAATACTACTCCCATTCATGGGGAAAAATGCATGGAGCAAATGGTATTTTTTAAAGATGTAGTTAACCAAGGTCAAAAGGACAAAAGAGGTCAATAATCCTGTTACATTAGTCTTTGCAATAAAACATTAGCAAGGACTGTTATAAGCCATTTTGTCTCTCTCTTTGTATTTTGAGATTATTTTTTTACTTCAGTGTAGCTAGTAAAGTGCAGCCCAAACTGAAGATCCCACAGGGAACACAATGGCTCTCTTTCTCTCTTTATCAAATCCTTAAAAGGAAGGATTGTTCAGAGAACCTCTATACTTTATTCTACATGGGAATAAACAAAGCCATGAAAAGCAGACATCCAGTCCATAAAAAGTAAAATTTTGTTGTTCAAATATCTCCTTGCAGTGGTGGAGACCCAGCTTCAAGTCTGCTCTATGAGACAGTCCTTTGTGTTGCTTCTCCTCTTATTGGCAATTGTATTCTAGTTTTGATAAACTTTTTCATCCTAGTTACCTAGAAATTCAAAGCTTTTAATGCAAAGATTTTAGTTTAGATTAACTGGCATTTTCAAGTGCAGAAATATTGGAAAAGTGTCCTTTTTAAACAAAACATATTCCCTAAATTCCCATTGAGAGTGGCTTACTGAGATACAGGAGAAAGAAAAAGAAAAATCAGAATAGGGTGGATATGGAGGTGTTTTGTAAGGCTTTTTCATGGTTCTATTTTAGTTTTGCTTGTGCATTAGATGTTTGCATATAGAGAAACTAAATAAAAGCTAGCCCAAGCACAAATTTTTTTAATGTGCTCTGAAAAAGAGAGTCTTTCAATCTAATTTGTTGTGTTGTAAAAATCCAAAGCCTAAAGCCTGCTCTATTTGAAGTGTAGTCTCTTCCTTTCATGAAAATGGCTATACTCTTTCTTGTGTACACAGCTGTTAAGAGATCCTAATGTCATGGATGTAACATCAGTCACTTTATTAAACTGATGAAAAATTAGATTGTCTTCTTCAAAAAAGCAGTAGCTTATCTTGTGAGCCGTTACTGTGGCCAGTCACCTATGCTATGTGGAGGGACAGAACTGCTCCAAAGCTTTACAGAGCTTTGGATTTCAGATTTCTTCCAGGTACCTACACATAACCACTCCTCTTGCACAAGAGGAAGTCTCTATTCAAATGCTCTGAACATTCTCTTCTCACTTTTAGGTTTCTAGGCCTTAGGCCATAGGTCATTTACTGTTACTGAAGCACACAACCATCGGTAGAGTACTTTTGCTTGTAACCAGGGCTCCTCTTCATGTATCTTCCCCTGTGAAAGAAGGAAGTATATTTCTAACTGGTATCTCACATCACAGCTGGTCTGGCTTCCAGCAATCAGATCTTAGACCACTCATTGGGAAAGATGATCTCCAGATTGCCTTGATTCCGAGTAGAGGTAGGGAGAACTGCACACAGAATCACAGAATCACAGAATGTTGG
>NW_010305925.1:0-45052 GCF_000700745.2 Antrostomus carolinensis
CCGCCCTCCCCTCAGCTCGCCCTCCCCTCAGCCCGCCCTCCCCTCAGCCCGGCCTCTTCACCAAGCGACGGCGCCGGGCTCTGTCCCCTCACGGGGCCTCTCAGGCGGCTCAGCTGTGCCCAGGTCGTGCCGCTGGGACAGTCATCAGCCGCTGGGTAGGTGCGGCAGCCACACACCGCCGCTTCAAACGAGGGGAGATCAGAAAGGCCAGAGCTCTCTGGGATACGCCGCTCCCCGTCTTAGAACAGGCGGTTAAGGCAAGGAAACAGACTGACTCAAAAAAAACCAACAAAAAAACCCCACGTTACTTTGCTAAGAAATTCATACATTCAGAAGGAACGCAGTGCAAGGACTTTATAGATTTCTCTCTGCTCCCACAATCGTTGGGAAATGATAAGCTTACAAGAGGAGCACAGGGCCTTCAAGGTGTTTGCATCATTTCAGGAGTGAAAGCTCTCAGAAAACCACCAGATTTTGCAAGAATTGCCATAAAGTCGCAAGAGTTGGCAATGCTGCTGTCATGGAGACAGGACCTGGCATCGCCCCCTCTCCCACTTACACCCCCTGCCAGGGAGGCTCCAGCCCAAGTGAGTTATTACAATAATTAATAGCTAGCATTTATACCTATTCAGAATGTTTTGCAAACAATACCTAATCTCATTAATTTGTGAATTGACTTGTTTTCATCCTGTCATGGAATTAAAATAGTTACTGCTTCCTTCATATGCTTGGGAGATGAAATCAGTAATTTGGATACTGGATAACCCATTCCTGCCATCCAGTATATAGCCACCTGCTATACATAGTGCCTGATTTTTAATAGAGTTGCAGACTGCTAAGAACATAAGGTACCATGATCCACATCATATTTGAGAGATCCAGATTAAACAGGTACAGCAGGCCGGAAAGATGGTCACTTAAAAGCTCTACTAGCTTTTAAAACCATGCGAGGGAAATAAGGCAGGAAGGATTGGAGAAACTACACACAAGTTTGACAGTAAAGGAGAAAGGCATTACCTTTAGGTACAGTGCCATTTTCACAATTTTAATAAATTTTTGTGCTTCTTGTTTGTTTTGGGGGTTTTTTTGTTGGTTGGTTGGTTGTTTTTTGGTTGGGTTGGGGTTTTTGGTTGTTTGGGGTTTTTTTTTACCACAGTAATCTGGCATAATGTCAAACTCATTCTAAACCAGGATAAATGAAAGGAACATAAAATGAGAAATGCCGTCCTTCTGCAAAGTTGTCAGCAGGTGAGTCAGTGAATGGAAATAATGTTTCACCAGATCTGGAACCACAACAACTTCTAAGACAGAAATAAGAAAATATTATAGGAAGAAGAAAAAATAAAAGGAAATAAAGACACCTCAGAAGGGGGAAACAGAGGTGAATTTTTGTAAGCTGTTCTTCACTAAAGCAGGAGGCAAACTACTTTATCTCAGAAAACAAGCTTGTCAGCATTACTTAAGTGGTGGATATAGGGGTTAGGTGACAAATTTTGAAAGACAACTTACAATTCTCTCATTAAATGCTTCCAGAAAAACTACATAGCGGGTTGTGAGGAAGAAGCAACGTCATGGACCAAAAACTAAGAGAAATGAAACAGTAGAATGTGTAGTCATTCATCATCATGGTGAAAAGAAAAGAGAGTCAAGTTTTTGTTGTAAATTCCCTTAAAAATAATCTAGAAAAAGGGCTGTAGAGAAGGAGACAACATTTGTAGAGGACACAAAATTACAATTGTGGGGCAGAGTGTGAAGATACTCGGAGTGACCCAGCTGTGCAGGAAGACAATATAGTGACATTCAATACTGATAAACAGTAACCAGTACAATCCAGTATATACTGGATGAAAGAGATCTGGGTATACATTGTAGAGGGGTCTAAAACAAAGGCAGTAGTTTAAGAAATATGCAGGCATCCTAGGCAGTCATTCAGTAGGAATCTCTCCTCAGTGTATGAATAGTCCTGCACGCAACATGTCAAGGTATGAAATGGAGAAAAACTGAGAAAATCGTCTGTCTTGCCATCATTTAATATCAAAGAGTTTTAAAGAATGAATGGGAAGGAGAATGTACGTTACACTGTGAAACTGAAACGCCCAATTCCACTAAAGTGCTGAAATGACAGTTTTGCACTAGAGCTCTGTGTTTAGTTGCTTTTCCCCTAGGATTCCAAAATATTTTCCAAGACACCACCTTCCAATATTCAGCTGCCCACTCTTTTACACATAGCTCATGTTCCTCATTATTTTATAGGTACAGATTTTTCTCATGATACTAAGTATTGCATTTAAAATTCATTATTAGTTGAATATTGCAGCTGTGCTGCTAAATATTCAAATCACAGGAAGCATCAAAAAGAGAGGAAATGACTAGATGAAAATATATGGCAAAATAGTGGGTTATAATGAAGAAAGCTGCTGTCAGAAGTGACAGGAAACCGCTGTCACTTGTGACTGGCAGACTGCAAGGGAATGGGTGCAAAGGGCCAGACTGAACAAACGTGGTTCCATCAATCACTCCAAATGAACGTGGCTGAAAATGTTGCAGCCTGCAGGATGGCACCAGCACCACTTTCACCTGAGAGAACAAAATTAGACATGGTATTTGTCTAGCCATCCTGCACAGAAATATTCTTCTGAATAATTATTTACTATGTATCTCAGAAGTTATTTTTCAGACTTTCTTATCCCAGATTTTATTAGCAACGATTATTTGTATAATTCACTGCCCAACAAAAAAGCTGCACTAATCTACAAGAGCATAACTAGTTTCACATAGAAACCCCTCCAACTACATAGGATATAACATTTCCTTTTGAAAGCAACGCCTTGCATCTTCAACATTATCTGCTGACTGAGAGGATGGAAAGTTATTTCTAATTTCACAGATCAAAAGCATTCTTCCATTAAGCAACATAAAATGTGTATGCTTCCATACACAAACTGCAATATGTTTGCAGGAGCAGCTATAATGAAGTGTTGAGGCTGCAATCCAAAGCACTCCAAGTCTATAAACATGGCAGCAGAGCACAGCCACTGTTCATTATACTTTCATTAACAAAAGATAGTGTAAACATTTTAGATTGAAAAATTTACAATGTAAGTTACTTCAATGTAATCAGCTTTGCTTGTACAGATCACAATACAAATTCCAAAAAATTTAAGGAAAAAAGAGAAATAATATTTGATTGTGACTGAACATATCGTGCTGCATACAAAGCTCTGGGATTAAAACCATACATTAATATAAAATGAAATTAATTTTGCTGCCTTTCAGCCAAGCTTCCTGAGTACTGCAGAAAAGATACTTCTCAATCTTGTTTTGGTAACTAATAATTTGAAAGAGTATAGCTTACATTTTGGCACTTAGTTAGCACTTCATTAATTACTAATTACTTGGCACTAAGTAAAGTTCTTACAACATTGCCTGAATCTAGAAACAGTTATTATCATAAAAAGTCATTAGTTAAAATCAATTTGATATGAGATGTCCCAACCGGATAACTGCTAAAGCATATAGTTCCCTATGGAATGAGAATATAGTAGAAAATATTTTATTTATATAACCTGCAAGTGCTATTTTCTATTCTTACTCTTTGACTAAGTTATTCTGTGGCTTTTGCTGCACTCAATTCACACAGTCCATCAGGGTGAGAGACGCTAAAGAATTGATGAGAAAAAAATTGTATCATTTTTGTTGAAACTGTGTAATGATATTTCAAGACTGCATCACAGTGCTGAAGCACAGTTACAGTACCTGCTGCCTTAATTTTGTTATTGCCTGATTTTTGGAGTGCTTACCTATACAGACCTGACTTTATAAATGCAGTGCTTTATATTGTGCAGTTAATATATTAATTATATTAATATCTGGGTTCTAATAAGGTAAGTAGTCTCTGACATTTACACCTATGTATTCCTCCTTTTTTGATCTGTGATTCTCTGTGGCATCCTTGCCTTTGTTATAGGTAAAACAGGAGTCAGAACTAGATAAATATAGCTTTGCTCTAACTATCACCAGCTTCCTCTTTCCTTCTGGAGGATGTTTATGCTTAATATATAAAACACATGTATTACCTTCTACCCCTTAATAAGAAGGATGAGCTTCCTGCTTCAATCATAACACAATGGAATTTTCAGTTGGTTCAGTTAAACTTGAAACTAAGCATAAAAAAATAATCTTATGCATAAAAACGCCCATACCAGAGAAATTTGGTTCAAATAAACACTAGACACCTTAAATGTTTAGATTTTACGGTTGGAGGAAGAAAATGTTACCAAGAATGCTGTACTGACAAGTGGAGGGTATGCTCCACTGCTTCTCTAATTCAATATATTCAAGTGATACGCTAATATTTGCTCCTAAAGGTATTATTGTGATTAATGTTAGAACACCTCCTTAGGTATATGTGTCTACTTGTTTCTCAGTTCCAGCAATAATGAAGGGATGAGTTGAATTTATAACAACATAATAGCAATCTGAACTGGTCCTGGATTTTTCTTAATATTTTTAAGATCACAACTTTTAAAAGAGTGTATGCCAGCAACAGCTTCTGAATTCACCCAGACATACATGTAAACATATACACATACACACAGACTTTAAGAGGACTTCCTCTTTACATTGACAAAGCATTGTTTTCCCAAGGTCAGCAAAGGTTCTTCCACATGTCTCAGCAGCAAGGAAGCTGCACACAGATAACAAGTTATTTCCTCACTCTCTCACGCAACCTACGGTTTTTCCACAGGAAGAGAATACTGCTCTTTACTGTGCTGCCTTCCTATGCTCCAGATGTACGAAACTCAGAGACATGCTTTATGTCAGAGCCCTACGAGGAGCTGTTTGTGACGGGGACAACGCTGATAGTACCGGGGAGGGAGCTAGAGGCGAAGAACCGACTGGCAGCGCAGAGGCTGAATACAGATGTCCCTCTTTTTCTGCTCTCCTAGTACCCCTGTACATCACAGGAGACAGTACGTCATCAGAGACCGTGCTTGTAAACTGCTTCATAGGAAGCAAACACCATTTTTTATGTTGTATAAATATCTATCTACACATCTTCCATAAAGAATGAAGATGCTGGGATGCCTACGTGATTTATGCACAGAATGGAAGTAGCACAAACATGATGATTTACAGCAGGTTTTAATGACCATCTGAAGGGGAAAGATCCCAAATATGGACACCAGCAACTGTTAATTGAAACTAGTAATATTTCATCTATGTAAACAAAGTAATGATCACGTCTGCCACAAGACTTGAGGAGATTTATCTTCCAAGCTCCCTAATATGGTTACATCTGTCCCCTGCTTAAATCCTATGTTCTTGCCATCTGCTCCAACACACTTTTTCCAACTGCAAGCAGTGATTAAACAGTTATTTGGAGAAGGAAAAAAAAAAAAAAAAAGTCTTTTTCAGTTTTTGAGCAAAATGTTTAACAACTGTAAAGAAGTTTAAAACCTAAAACCATACCCCCCCTTGATTCTCCATTCTTTCTGTGATACAAAATGTTATTAGTGAGATGCTCAAGTTGAGTTTCCAGGAATCTCTACATTTGCAGATACAACAGGGAACACTGCACCCAAAGATTCAATGTAGTTTCACTATAGAGAGTAATAAATTGGGAGCAAATCAAGTTAATTCCATTCAGTTAATCACTATATGGGCAAATCAGGCAGCATTCTGCTTTAAAAAGCAGGAAACTTCCTAGAATTGTTTAGTAGCAGCATGGGAGCCTAGCCAGCTATACTCCTTTGAGAGGGGCCGTGCACCTTCCTCTCCATGTCCAGTCATGGAGGAGGGGGAAGGACAGACCCATAGCTCGCTCTCTTTTCTGTATGGGGAGAACCACAGAAGAACAATTTCACAGATCCTATCCTTCTGGGCAAGACTACAGCCTACCTGGTCCTCACGTGGCTCACATTAATTAGGGAAGCACTTTCCTCTGCATCCATCATCCACTGTAGTCACAGAATGGTCAGTCACAATCCATCTCTTAGTGCTTATTGGGAGCCCTGAAATCCTTGAAAGGTATTAGAGATGTACTGAGCATCTTGTTACTTGTTACAGCAGAGGTACAATGCAATGATAATACTGTCATAAACATAATTAAAAATTACCTTAGCCCTTTCTCTAGGAGTTTCCTCATTTTTTTATTTATTTATTTTTTTAGACTGTCTCTTCCTCCTGTATAGAAGAAATGATGGATTGCACCTCATCATCCCCTTGAGCTTCATAGGAGGTAACTGGACTCAGTAACTATGCTTTTTAGTCTTTGCTTTTTCAGCTGGTTTACTATATTTCTGTTATCCCCTGCAATTACAATTGCTACTCCTTCCAAAGATGGGAAAACAGCATTTTTTGCACTGTTTGTAAAACACTGTGAAGTATTTTCAGAAATAATACAGAACAAAGACAATCTATAATGACTTTTTTATCCACAGCTAATAATCCTTGTCTAAAAATCTAAGAGTATAATGTCTACTAGTATAACGAGGTGCAGCTCCACTGAAGGCCTGGCCATCCATTACTGAAGAGCTTTGCTATGAAGGATGTGGATAGTCAGACAATTTGGCTTTAGACTTAATAAAAACCATTGCTTACGTTACTGAAATAGATGAAATGCATTGTTTTATAGCAACTATTTTCAGAATCATTTACATAAAAGTCTTGGGAATACTTTTGGGATAAGCAGAGCAGCAAGCCATCATCTGTTGTTGTCCATATGTCATGCTCTGTAAGTCTTACCTGCTGGTCATCTCTTTGGTATCATGCTGCTGCGTGCACAGTGGCTTGTTGGGAGCTGGAGTTATGACTGAATAAGGACTCTGATGTTACACTCCACACCTGCTTAAATGAAAATTAGGAAGCCACGTTTCAATATAGTTTCAGTTACTCACTTTCAAGTGAACAAAAATGATGGAGATAATGTCTCAGGTACTCCATGTTTTCCAGGTACTGTGTTTTTTCCTGTGTGTCTCAAGCATTATCAGGATGATTGAGTTCAGTTATAGAGACAGGACATCTAGAAAATGCTGAATATTAGGACTTAGCAAACACTACTTGAGATCATTTACATTAAAAGAAAAAGACAATACATTTAGAAATGTAAGGTTTCTATTCTAAGGTAACACATCTATGTAAGGTTTCAATATTCTCTACTAGAACTGAGAAACTCAGTATGAAATTAATCCAGGTTTCTAGATCCAAATTCTCTCTTCAGCTGTGAAAGTTTTCATACCAATATGCTATAGGTATGAAAAGACTGTAACATATATATAACATACCAATATGTTATAGGGAATGTAGAGACTTTTCAAAATTTCATTTTAACCAGAAAAGATAATCATGACATTTTCACAGCCCTGTAGTATCCATGCTGAAAAAAAATCGCTTTAGCTTTCATCAGAATAGCTTCTGTTAAATTAAAAAAGACAAAAAACCCCTCCCAACCAATAAGTATATTTTTAAAGTAAATAAGAAGTCAGTTTGTATGGAAGCAAGGCCTGTTTCTTGAGAAAAATCATCCGACATGGAGCACTTGGATTGGAAGCTCTCGTGTTTATAAATGTGTGTCAGCTAGAGTGGCTGCTCAGCTGCTGAAATTTTGAAGATATTTTTCCTGTATACTCTGGAAAGGCTTCAAAGTACACTCAGCAAGCGAATTCCAAATATTAAATGGGTGTACTTTAGCCAGTGTTCACCTAAACTTTTACAGCAGTCTAATTGATTCTGCGACCAAAGCTGATATCTATAAGCTAATTTTCCTTTGCATAGCGACCTTTCACACTGATATGCTTGGGAAATTGTCATTTAAAGATTGAACTCTGAATTGTACAAATCTAAACCAGATGCATGCTAAATATGTGAGAGGATGAAATCTCTGTTTCCAGAGTTTTGTACTGTTCAAAAGAAGAGCCATATATTGTGAGGACAAGGAACCCAATCCATGATACTATTTTATAAAGAGAGCTTCTGACTATTAGGATTAATTTGTGATTAATGCTCTCTGTAAATATGTAGTGGTAAATTCTAAAAAGGTAAAAACATTAAAAGTAAACATTCAACACTGCTAAAATCTAAAAGTTTGTCACTTTACAGTGTCCTCTCCAGCTACTGGAGCTACTCCAGCTACTGCTGTATGCCACATAATATCAGAAAAAACACACGCCCAAGGCTTTGAGGAGTATTATACCTTGAAAAATTACACATCCATTATAAATTATCATTTGAGAGTTGCACAAGAAAATACTTTGCCACTAATTATTCTGACATAATGTAGAATTGGAGTATTTTATTCTATACTACAGTTTATGACATCGCTTTTGCCAACACACTGTCTGAACACTTCTCAGCACATTACGAACAACAACTAAAATTGGACAGATTTATTGTCTTGTTCTCTCCCTGGAGGAGAACTGTAAATAAGCTCCATTGTTTTGCTACACTTGGTGTTTTAGATGTATCTACAGATATTTTTATTTTTCACTAGAGAAGATAAAATTGAAGAGGTGCATTGAACATGAGTCAGAAATTAGAGAATTTCCCAATGGTCTTTAATTCTTACAGGGATCCTTTGTAAGGTCTCACCTTGGCCACCTCTGTCTCCTGCACAGATGAAATGTACCCATATAGCAGAAAGCTCCTTTGTGTCTAATGTGTGTGATGTATTTTGCTTCCAATACTGAGGTTCTCATGTAGAAATACTGAGCTTAGATCACCAAGTAACCTCAACTAAGGACTAACGCTTTGAACATGATGTAATACTCTGCAGAAAGGCAATGCAGAGAAGGTTTGATGTACTCCTCACTGCTTACTTTGCCCATGTCACATCTTTTTTTTACAATAGTTGGCATTTAAGAGTCACTATTCATTAAGATGTTGCTTGTCATAAGTAACAGTCCTCATTCTCTGAGCCTGATAATTTACAAGATAAGGTTCAAATCTCCTGTTCAGGAAGAAGGCTGCCAGAATTGAGTGTGTGTTATACTTGGGATTCATGAATAGTTATACATGTATCATGATTTGTGAACCCTGGGTAGCACTTGGATACCAATTAGCCAATGGGACTAGAAATAGCTGGGTAAAGAGATGAGGTTTGGGACTGTCCATGCAGGTCAAGGCGTGATGCTGAGGTACCAGAAAACAGTGCAAGAGCCAAGACAGGGATACTACTTTGGTGAGTGTGTTTGTATCACAGTAGGGGAGTAAAGACGAAGGAACAGGAGATGCCTTTGCCTGCATGGAAACTACTACAGTTGCTCACACAAGGACAATCATCTTTTGCATGCTATCAAAGCAAACTGAATTTGGCATCCTCTGTCTAAATCAGCAGCAGTTCAGGTGGGTTTTATGGAGATAAGAGAAACATGATGAAACGGAGAATTTGTGGCAGGAGCAGATTTGAGAAGATGGATTTAAAAATCAAGCAATTTGTTCAATTATGGACATATTCCAATAAAAGTGGAATAGGATACTAGCACTATATAACAAAACAAAGCATATGGAGAACATAGAAAATATGATAGTATTTTCAGCAATAGATCCTTAGCTTAAATACTCATTTGCATTTTGGCTTCTGGCTTAAAATATATAAAAAATAAAAGAGGATTAGGAAGAAGAACCTAAAAGAACCACAAGAGAAGACTGTACAACAAGAGAAACTAAAAATAGTGTGTTTAAACGCTTTGATCTACAGATTAAACTGAGAGACAAATTTCTTATATGCATTATCGTCATTATCCAGTGAAACCAGTAGGTCAGTGCACTCGTAAGTACATAACTTTATGGCCAGTGACAGTGTCTATTCCAAGGATCAAAACATGCACAATGTGTTCAACAGCACACGATATTACAGCTCTCCTGGAGCAGCACAGTGGGCTTGCTGAGAGAAGAGGGGCACCAAGGCCTTCAGGCAGAATTTACTCCCCAGCCTGGCACACCGTTACAGTTCCCTCAGTCAGGGCTGTTCTCCCAGCTCCAGCTTTGTTCTGCTCTCTGCAGGTAAGCATGGGAGTGCAGCTCCTGGCATGACCTCCACTTCTGTGGCCGCTTCCCAGCTTGACTGAGGCTGAGACCAACAGCTGAGTGAAGAATTCTGTCCTCCCTCTTGGGAAGAGAGGGGCCAGGCAGTGCCTGTATCTTTACACAGCAGGGAGGCTTAGCAGAAGCTGGGAAGCAAATGAAACACATCTTACACCCTGTCACATTCTCTGAGAAAGAGAAAACACCTTGTCAAATGACGAGACAATGGAAGTTTGCATTAACTCTCTTTAGATGCATATTAATGTGATGTGCCACCCACTTTGCCTCTGGAACTCTGTGCTAGAGAACAAGTAGTTCAGCAAATGCAACAAAAAGAAGATATTTTTAAGGATTAGACATGTACATGTGTAATAAGAACACGCTGACATGGAGGAGAACTGCAAGTGTTGGTGATGCTTCACAGCATAAACTGATCACTGACTAGAGAAATTTCTCTCCTTTATATATTTTGCATCAAGTTCAGGTGTATTATGCTTTCTCCTGTGGCATTTAACGTAGGCTGCTGTTGGAGGTAAAGATCCTCGAGACTTGGTTCTGTTCTTTGGTTTTTATTACGATTTATTTATAATATATTATTACGAACTCAGACTGTACCAATTTGGTTCTGAGGCAGAGGGAACAAGCACGGGCATATGTGAAATTTATGTCCCTGTCTGTTTGTAAAAAGAACATGAAGAAAGGATCTTAAGAAAAAGGTCTTCTGTTTCTCCCTTATATCCCCTAATCCCATTTAAGTGCTTATGGTTTGAGTTCATACAGGTAGGAAAACATCTTTCAAGACTTTTCCATTTCAATTTAATCTTCTGTTGGCTTATTTCTGTTTACTAACTGGAGACAAGTATTTAAACCAGTTGCTGCACAATGAGCCATGAGAAAAGGTAGCAGGTTGGCTGGATGCTTATAAGGCAGGAGGTTTGAAATCTACTGACAAGATCAGCAGGTTGGCTGGATGCTTATCCAAAGGCAGGAGGTTTGAAATCTACTGACAAGATACTACCCAGTTTACAGCTCTTATCTGTCAAAAGCAGCAGAACAGAATGAGGGTAATTAGATGTACTAGCTGGTCTACTGACCTGTGAGAATAAAGGGAATAAAAATGCCAGTGTGTGATACAGGAGGCAACACTTGCAAAACAAGAACAGAATATACATAATAGATCAAGCTTTTTCCTTAGGAAAAAAACCCCAACAAACTTTATACTTCTGTTTTTATTAGGAAAAATATAAAGGGAAAGAATCACCAGCAGCTGTGTGGAACAGGGTTAGCTTTTCAGGAAAATACACAGGGCCAGATCTTGCCTTCTACTTCTGCACATGTTTTCTGCTTTTCAGGCCCATGGAAATATGCCAGGAAAAAATAATTGGCGGAGGACTGTATTATCTCTTCTGCATAGTTCCCATGTAGTGTCTCAGAGAAAGACCATGCAGCTAGGGAGCTGGCTGGAAAAGCTGCCTGCCTGGGGAAAACTGTCCTTGACTCCCACAGATCCCAGAGGATATGCCAGATTTCAGTGGGACATCTCTTTCTTGTTGATCTGAGACCATCTGAAGAATTCTGTGGCTGAGATTTCCTTCTATAGATGAAAAGCAGGGGCTGATTTGGGTGTCAGGGTTTTTACATACTGTGGAAGTTGTGGGCAGAAAGATGAACGCTGCTTTCTTAAACTGAGAAGTACTGATGGGTCACTGTTTCTAGGTCACGACGTCTGCAGCTGCCTCGGAAATTTTATAGAAGAGGATTTGATCTTGGAAAAAGGAAATGCAGACAGTGTAAAGTTCTGGCTTGCTCCCACACAACCCACCCCCTCCCCTACCACTTACCCCTCCCCTACCTTTCATTTTAGGAGTTTCCAGGCTCTTGGTACTCAGGGAGGAGGAATTATGTCTTTAAAAGTAGCTGATCCCCTGCTTTAATATATTTTGAACATAAAGTTATGATCCAGCCTGCTGATTTACAGAAGAAATAGCAAACAAACAACCTTCATTTCAGCTTCCCATTAAGTAATGCACATCCTTCTCCTTCTTGTCCAGTGGAAAATCCCATGAAGAACAAAAAAACATTCTGGAGTTTGCATTGATAAATTGCTTAAAGTGCCTCTCCAGCTGGGGTCTGCGAGGCATGTGGAAGGGTCACAGCCCCTCGGGGGAATTCTGCATCCATCACTTCCATTAAGCATCAGTGGAGTCCTCTCCTCCCCTCCTCCATCATATCTTGCTCCCTTCGCTGTCTCTTTGCCACTCCTGCAGCAGGGCTCACTAAGAAACTGTTCTGCCGTTAGCTCCCTCCCATATGGCTGTGCACTAATCCCCCCTCACACACACATTGATGCAAAGAGGAGAGAAACTATAGATGTGGAAGAAATGCTTCACTGAGCAGCAGTGTCTGCTGTCCAGGTTATGTCTGGCAATTAAAAGGTGCAAAAGAATCATGGTAAACAGCATTACTGCTTTCCTCCCCATTCCTTGCATCACCTGCAGAGCTCCCAAGTATCCTGAATTTGCAAAGAGAGATTTTTTTGTGGAGTCTTAGAACTGGGAGACAGCTTGCAATCACCTTTCTTCTCCACTTACCATCTCAAGGTATTTTCCACAGGATTTTTTATTATTATTTTTTGCTCCCTTGTCTATTCTGTTTGGTCAAAAAGAAAAATCAACCCTGGAATTTACTGAAGAGCAAGCGAAGTTAGGAAAAAATAAAAAAATCTTTGGAATTTAATCAGATTTGGGAGACTAACTTTTTGAAAAAGCTCTGCCACTGCCTATTTACCCAGAAGCATTTTTTTACATCCCAAGAAAGCACATCAGGAAACATTCCATTTGGCAGGTGCTTGCGATAACGGGGCTGTCAGCTCACTGCCTAGCAACTCACTCACACTGCGAAGGGGTATCCTTGACAGACACCGTCACATCTCACTGCCTGATACTCACCCTGATACCTTCTCACTTGCTAACAGCACCTTACATCAGGTTCCTCACTTGGGAAATACCGAGCTGCCCTTCTGTGTCATCTGGCCCAGCGAGCTCACCTAGTGACACCAATAGGAAAAGCAATACAGTGGTTTATCTAGGGAGCAGATTGACTGTACTACAGAAGTTACAACGTATTTACACAGAATTTCATGTTCAGTAGAAACTCGGCACTGGTGTGGCATGAACATCAGGCTCCTTGAAATGTCAATAAGCATTTTAAAACTTATTTCTCAAAACCAGTTAGTGATTCCCTGTGAAAGAAAGCTACAGTCTTTCAACTAGGAAAAAAACCCCAAGCTTTACCCACAGAGCAGCAGCTTGGTAGTGTGATTTGGTGATTAAATGAGGTAATATTTAGACTCAAGAGCTCCTGGGTAGGAAATCTGAGGTGCCAGCCTGATCAGTGGCAGCAAGTCACACAGGGGATATGGGGCCTCAAATGACTGTCACATGCTATTGATTGTCATCTTGCAGGTCATGACTTCTCCCTCCCAGGGCATTTGGTCCTCCAGAATTTCTGTTGTAATATGGTGGAATAGGAGGAACAAAACTGAGGATCAGAATCCTCTATTATTAAAAACCTTTAAGAACACATAAGAAAACCTTGACTTGAACTCAGTAAATAACAACCAGATCTCAGAGGTTACAAGAATGCTGATTTTGCAGGTGAGGGTCTCTGAAAAACCCACTGTGCTGTTTTCAACACAGCTGCATTAGGGCCTTTTATTCCCAGAATATGAGCATCTCGGTGAGATTTGTATCTGTGACACACAGCTAATGCTTTTGTACTTAGGTCAAGAGTTTTGAACCATAGGCTTTAATATAATACTGAAGAGATGACATAAGTAAAAAGCATACAATATAAAATAGAGGTCTTCTCTCAACTGCCTCTTTCACCAAACATAAAAACCCAAGAAATACGCTCTAAGCTTGTGGGTTTTATGGATGTATACAAATTGGAATTGTCTCAGTGCATGTACATTTTCAATTGACTACACAATTCTATAGAACTGTATGGGAAACAGAAAAAATACAGAACCTTTCGAAAATGCAAGTCTTGATGCAGACCGTACCTAGGACGGGTATTGCATACAAAAAAGGAAAACAAAATCTCTAGCTAAATAAGTCTAACGGAAAAAAAAAGCATCCCAGAGAGTTAAAAATGATAAATGATTATGGAGGTAGAGTAGTCCTGACACACAGGAGGTGAGTCAGTTCAGAGTGGAAGAGCCCAGCAATCCCTGGAACCTCTCTGCTGTCCCCTCAGTCACAA
Organism: Antrostomus carolinensis; assembly: GCF_000700745.2. NCBI lineage: Eukaryota > Metazoa > Chordata > Aves > Caprimulgiformes > Caprimulgidae > Antrostomus > Antrostomus carolinensis. The sequence continues at coordinate 14,287 of NW_010305925.1, forward strand.
GCACGGGAGTTTTGCTGTTATGGCACAACTGGCTCCTCACAAACACCAGGCAAAAAAGGCAAACTGATTTAATTAATGACCACAAAGTTCTCTACAGGTCCCTCCGACGTGATCAATAACTTCTCATCAATAAAAAAATTAAAACTCCTCCAAAAGAACACATGAAATAATTCTCAGTGATTTTTCTGCTAGTTTGTGCATTAGGAACAGTATCAGTAGTGATCAGGACATAAACTGTCTCTGCCCAAGAAACAAATCTTGCACATCAGGGCAGACTCTGAAATAAATTCTTCCATTGTAGCTGACACACTGTATACTGTGATGGGATGTGGAGAGCTAACTTCTATAGAATCTCAATTAGAAGGAATCTTCCTCCCCATTCATTCTTTTGGAATTAATGAAATATGTGCATAAATTCTTTTTTATTTTCTCAATAAGCTGTCTTTAATACAATTATTCTGATGAATGCCATGTGCACAAATAGATTTTCCGTGGGAAAATTATGTTATTGATAATTATAACTTTTGTATTAATCAATACAGTAAACAAGTTAGTGAGGGTGGTTTAATCAAATCAATTTCATTTACGTTTGTAACAAGGCAAGTACATGCTCTTGGCTAGTTATGTCTCAGCAGAGGCTATGGTAACACTTTAAAAAAAATACTAACAGGACTCTTGGGAGTATAGCTCTGGAAATCAGTACCCTAATTCTGTTAGAAAATGTACATAAATACCTTCTGATCAAAAATAAAGCCAGATACTATAAAAATTTTAATTTCTAAACAAAGAAGCCACTTGCTATGATGCTATTTTTATCAGCATGACCCTTCGTTTGCCTCAGAAAGGTTTTAGTAAGAACTAAAACAATACCTTACAGCATTGGATGTACTCGGCACTTAGCAGCTTTGTAAACTCAATAACTTGTGCATCACTTTCCTGGAGCCTACTTATCCCAGATTATGTTAAAAGCATTTGAAGGGGTGCAGGAAACTACTACAGTAAGTGTGATTGTTAAAGATTAACTACATACTGAATGTAGAAGTGCACGTTTTATAGTCTTCGGAGTGTGCTGCATTTCAGACTTCAGTTACCTGTTTTTTTTATTGCAATACCTCTAGTTCTAGACAAAACTAAAGTTAATCATTGCATCTTTCTCTCAATACGTTCTAAGTACACTCCTATAGATGGCAGTTGTATGGTATGGATTGTGACACTTCTGGAAGACACACGTGGACATACACATGACCATTTGCAGTTCACTCCGTAAGCCATCACCAACATGTTATTTTTTATCAGCTTTATTTTCAACTGGGAATTCAGTGATACAAACAAGGGAGACAGACATACTTGAAACACTCAAACAAAGGCTGAAGAATTATCCATGGAAATGTATAACATTTGCCAGAAAATAAATGCAGATGGTACTTGGACTCCAAACAAAACTGTCTCACAGATCATCCATCACTGTGCTGACCCAATTAATTTTCCAATTCCACAAAAGTTTATCGTTTTTGAGCTTGTTAGTTAAAGAGGCCATCAGAATAGGTACATCCCAAATCTGACCCAGAAACTGCATTTCAGTGGGCAGCCCATCAATGCTGTCCCTTCATTTTCCCTCTCCTCTTTGCTCAGAGGAGTGGGCTGGGCATTGAGGAAGAATTTTCCGCCTCAGAACCCTTTAGCATCGCAGTGCTTTGCTGCTGAGTAAAATCAGAGCACAGCAAAGTGCAGGGGCAGCTCAGCGTGCCTGTCTCGACATCCCAGGCTCACCCAGCCCCTGCCACGCTGCCCAGGCTATCCCCACAGGGAACAGATAGGCCTCTCAGTGATTACTTGATTGCTTGTGTCCCAGACAGCAGATGGGACCCAAGGAGCAAATTAAAGTCGTTTTAGCTGCAGTGGCCTCAGAGGATCTGCAGAATGCAGCCGCTCTCCAGCCATGCCCTTTTCACTGTCTGCCTTTTCCTGTGTCAGAGGAGAAATGTCTACACAGCTGTACCCTTTCCAGGGCTCTCCTGATACCTGGGAAATCCTTCCTCAGCCAAACAGCTTTAGAACCGCTTGGCTCTGTCCTGTAATACTAGAGGGTCTCAGGGCAGGATTACCCCTGCTGAGCTCTACTTCCCACATCTCACCTTTGCACGTGGCCAGCCACTAGCCTGGCTGAAGTGGAAATGGAAAACATCTCCACATGCTGACAAAGAATCAAGGCTGGGATGTCTGCTGTGCTCTGGACAGCAGCGTGACTCTGCTTACGAATGACAGCCCAGGCCTGTCCTAAAGTGCTGTGCTAGTGTGTAAGAGATCAGACAAAGCACAGGCTAATGTGTAAACACCGCACTTCAGAGGCAAGTCTGGGCTTAAACGCAGGCCCAGACGTGTGCTTGGCAGAGTGTAAACCCAGCTACGTGACTTCAGCAGGGTCAGGATGTGGCCATTAAGACTACAAAAAAACCCTGTAAAAATACCTGGCGACCTCTGGCTTCTTACTTTAGTGTTACCAAAAAGAAAGGGGCAGTACATGTCTTTGACGGCTTTTGCAGCTTTTGTTTTATGAAACTATACAATTTTCCAAGATTTCCACAAAATGGTATCGGAAAAGAGGAATATGTATATACTGAAGTTATGGAACAGTAAGGACCCGTACTCCTTGTGGTTTTACCAAGTGAGATCACATTTGAAGTCTGGTGCCCTTGCCTACTCTTGATTGTTAACACAGCTAACAGTTCCAATTTGGGAGAAATTCCCTACTGGTTTTATCTTCCAAACTCTTGAGTCCTCATATAGGTTACTATGCTTCATTTAGCTCAGGTTTCAGAGATAATTGACTCTTAAAGACTGCCTAGGATCCATTCAGTTCCTGAAGAATCCAAACTGTAGGGATTACACCATGTTTAACTTGGAGGGAAAGGTACAGAGTGGATTTTATACTGTGTGGGTCACTCCTGTGAGTTCTCTAGTTTGTGTTAACCCAAATTTCAATGATCGTTTGCTTATTATTGAGAAAAGTAAGTGCAATAATGAATAATAGTAACAAAAAAATCCTTTAGCTAAACTCTCTGTATTTTTAAATCAAAAGAAAAGCTTCACAAAGTTGAGATTCAAATAGCTGGAATCTATAAGAACAGAAAAATGGCAAAGCATTGCTAAACCTGATCCAGAAGTGGCCTTCCCTGGAGTTTTGTCCATGACCACTTGGCTCAAAGCCATGACAGGTGGTGGATCTGATAGCTTCTGACAGTGGATAATCTCTAACTCTTAGAAGCACAAGGATTTCTTGATTGCATAAGTCTTTTTTTGAAAAATAAACTATTAAACAAGAGTTAGATGAAACAATGAAGAAGGAAATACAGAAGATTAGGCCTTCAGATGATCCTAAAGCTGTGTAGTAATACAAGGGCTTTAACCTGGCTGTATGGTATCAGCCCCTTTTTAACTCTGCTGTGCAATTGCAATTACAAATAGCTTTAAAAGATGTGCTGATGCCCAAGGAGCAAACTGGATTTTTGATTTGCAGAAAAGGATGTGTGTTTGGCTAGTTCTGTATTTGCCATGCACTCTGATCTGGGTCCACTGCTTACAGGAGATAAAAATAATGTCAGATAAAAATTGCATAACCCCAAGAAGTCTGTGTTTTTATAGAGGAATTATCAGTTTACTCATGTGAAGTGAAATTAACAACTTGTCTTAATTATTTGCTGGCTTTTTTATATTTTAAAACACGTGAACAGAGCTTGTTTACCCAACCTGAGGTAACACCAGCAGTCACCTCCTCAGTGTAAGAGGTGTAAGCTGCTGGCTGCATGCCCTTTATGTGGCAGAGAGAAGTCTGACACCAGAAGAGTATCACAGGAGAGAAGAAAGAGGAATTTGATGAGATGGGTTATCTAGAAGTAATGAGACTTTAAGATGGCTAATACCTCAGTCTAATTTTCTCATACATTTATGTTCCTTATACATTGATATCTTACAGCTACTCACTTTTTCACCTTTCTTAATAAAAAGGGTTAAAGTTGCCAGGGATGTTTAAAGTCCCACGTACAAAACTACATTTCCTGTTGACTCAGATCCTGCCACAGACAGACTGTAAGGACCAACTTACTGCCACTGCAAGCTGGACACAGCTAAGAACAGAGCACATCTGGTGGCTGCAGCAATGCCATACAGAAGTATTTAACAAGAACTAAGAGAACTACAGCGTTTCTGGTTAAAAACACATGCCCAAGTACGAAGGCAGAACGTTAGGGTAGCTAAACAGAGGAAAAAGTTTTATTTGCAATGGAAGTGGAAAAAAACCCCAAAATCGTGACACATGGAAAGGGATCAGTACAAGGGGTTCAATGTCACGCCTGCCAAATGCATTGCACTCACTACAGACTGGAAAGGAATTTAAGACTAAAACAAATGCATAAACATACAGTCAGAAAATGCTCTATTTATGGTAGATAGCATTTTTTCTTGGGGACCCTCAAATGTTTACAAATTAGAAGAGTTAAAAAAAAAAAGCTTTATACTCATGTAAATAAATGAACAGGAATGAACTGAAATACAGCTACTCTAATGGAATGCAGAGTAATTATATCAAGGGTATAAAAATATTACTGGAGGGTCTACTTTAAAACAAAAGAAGCCCTAATAGTCTTTCAAATGTGAGCATGTGGCAAGCCGTGCTCCTAAGAGCAGATGTACCTCCCCAGGACTTGTAACAGCAGAACAAAAGGTCCCATATGTGCTCGGGTTACAAGGCACTCCCCAGATAAAAATGATCAAACTGCTATACAAACCTGCCTGCAGAAGAGGATGCAGAAGATAATCCCAAGGAATTTGATTAAGTGCTTAAGAGCCTATAATGCATTCAGGAAGTAATAATCAGTACATTATTACAGATCCCAGTGTATTTATGTATTGTGTAAACCCTCTTGGCACAGAAAGTTAACCTAAGGACTGAGGTTGACCAAATGCTAAAATGAGACTTTATTGAGACAATATTGATATTGACTGGATGAATTAACTGTTTGGTTCCTGTAAGAAGATGTATAAAAAATGTTCACAGTTCCACTACAAAAAACCCAGCCAGTACTGAGTACTCCTTCATGGGGCCAGTTGAGAATACTGATATTTCTAGGGGAAGAGTCACCCTGCTACGTCCTTCTTGACAGAGAAACTGCAAAAACTGTGCTCACAAATCTCTTTCTAGAAACTTAAAAAAAAAAAGGCATCTCAGAATCACAAATTGCATACAATGGTACTGAAATAACGGTACGGTTTAAAAAATAAAAACAACCCGAAGATCTCTATCAATGTAAATAGACATGGGTTGGGAACCATCCCAGCAGGATTCCTGCCCACCAGCACCTGTGTAAAACTGAGGTTTCTCTAATGCAGAAGGACATTTCCTACCATTTATAAGAACTGAGGCTGTAAAAGCAAATATCAGCTACGAAATACAGGTGCTTCTAATGGCTTATACTTCCCCATAGGAAAATCCAAAAGCTCCAGGAAAAGTTTTTGGGTTTTTTTTTTAAGAAATATGACTCAATAATATTATATCTTTCTGGAACACAAAGCAATATGAAAAACTCAAATATGAAATATAAAATGACTCAAGTTTATCAGAGCTTGGCAAAATAACTCCTGATGCAGTTATGAATTGCACTGTTTTAGGTGATGGGGATAGAGGGACAGAGCCCTCCATAATGTGCTCCTTTACCCCAGGAAAAATGTCCCCTCCGCTGGAAGGGAAAGATGATAGGAGCAGGCCAACCTTCTTGACTTGGTCTGTCTCCACATGCCATTTGCATTTGACATCTCCAGTTACAGTCATTGTGCCATCCTCTTTTTATTTAAAGAATAAAAACTGACTATACTAGTACCACTCCCAACACCAGCCTTTGTTTGTCTAAATAGTTGCCCTGCGTGCGCTTAAATACATACAAACTTCATGTTGCTGGGGTGCTTTGGGATTAAAAAAATGTGACTTGTCAATGTCTGATGTCCATAAAAACTAATGCAGCTGATCAGAAGACGAGTCTACTGTGTCCTGTAAGGTCCTCCCAGCTAATTTGCCAGAGATGGACAAGCTGCTGCTGTTGTAGAGATGAACACAGAGTGAGGAAGGCATGTGGCTTCTATTTTGGTAATAAGTGGTTTGGTAACACATAGTTTGGCAGCTTATTTTTCAGACCACAACAGCCCCAGTGGCCACAAAGCTCAAAAGGAACAGTTGCAAAGGTCCTTGAGCTATCCAGGAAAAAAATAAAATAAATTAAAAAAAAAAAAATCTCATGAGGCAGAGCAATTAATTGGCTACTATATACATATTGTACTGCTATATACTGAAAAGTAATTCAGCAGTTTGATTTAAGAACATAGGTGTTTAATTTTAAAAGCTGTCTTTCCTTGGCTGGAATTGTAATGACATAGTTTTACAAATGGAAGTTTTGCTTTTTAACATTATTACTTTTCAGAGATGCCAAACACACACACCCTATGTCGCAACTCTCCTTCTCAACTTGGCTTCAGATTTTAAATAGTATTCTTAAATATAAACAATAATAGTGCTCCGCTGAAAGCAATTTTAAAAACCCATGATCTACATTGTCAGCCTAAAGGGAGATGGGGGAATTAAAAACTGAGAGAAATATTCCAGTAATAAAAGCTACAGCAGAATAGAGGGCACAGAGAGTGCATCTCTCCAGCTCTTTCTAGAGCTGTATCTACCACAGCCTATGCAATTGTGTATCAGCACTAACTTTCTGTAGCGCTCACAGCCCTTTGTGTCTCACAGAGTTCAAGTATGGGAGTATGTCTCTTGCATATTTTCTTTTTCTTCAGTACTAAAAGCATAGAAAAATACAGTTTGAGAAATAATGTCTTAAGGTGCTGGCTCTGGAAAATGACTATCAGAAACGAAACAAATCCATGCCAGAGCACAGCCCCGTAGAATGACAATACCTCTCAGCCAAAAGGAGAAAACAAAGATGACCCTTCAAATCACCACAGATAGGCTGCCAGCACAGGTACTCACCAACCCACTGACACTTCTGCGGAGCGTCTGTGGAGAGCGTCAGTCCTGCCAGGCCCAGAGCAATCGTGTGTAATAAAGCTCATCTGTTATGGGTACCTACTTGTGTTGCACAGCGAGGCAGAGAGAGCGTTGGCTTCTTGCTAAAAATACTTCCTTCCCGTCACTAAAATGACAAAAGTGTAACTTTGCCTGACCTATTTTTCGTCCTTATTCATTCTGTGGAAATCTTGCAAAATTAACACCGAATTTCCAGGTGCTGTTGCTTAGCTTCCTAAATTATTAACGAGCGTAATAATTATCCCTGGACATCATTACATGGGACAGGGAATAGACGCAAAGATTACAATCACATCCCCACCCTCATATCCGAGCATGTTCACAATATCAGAAGATCCCTCAATCAGTTTCAATCAATAAACTGTATTATAAACATGCATTTTATGTCATGGTCTAATAACACATTATGCTGGTCTACTGTAATTATATCAGTGGAGACCCAGGGTAGAGCACAAAAAGTACAGGCGAAATATGGACCACAATCCAAAATCAGGGATGTCTGACTTGTTTAGTGCATTCAGAAGTGGAGCCAGGTGGAGCAGAAGCCTTCAGTGGCTGGGGTGCACTGCACGTGCCGATTCTGGCATGGGTTTAGGAAGGAGAGAAGAGATGAGAGGAGCAGAGACTGGTTGATGGGGTGTGTCAGGGAATTAGTGAACAACAGGAAAAATTCAGACAACCTGTAAACGTTCAGAATTATTTCAAAAGTGAAACCAAGGGCTATTTCCATGCCACAGTATCTTCACAGCTGTACCTGTACTAGCAAAGCTGCATCAGCAAGGCTTCCTATTAGCAATGTGGCCAACAGGAAGAGCTTTTCTGCCAAATTAGCTGTCCCCTCTCCCAGGGCCAATGACAGACATCCTTCTGGCTGAGCTGACTGAAGATGTTCTGCTTCACAGTTGTCTGTCAGCATCTGCCAGCTGGAAGTTACCACCCTGCGGTTGGGCCCACAAAAGGAATCCTGTGAGCATTCTCTCACGCTTTGGACAAAGCTGGATGAGTTAGCACTGACCACTTTCATCAGCACTTTAAATCACTCCATGGACCTTGCCTGAAGCAGGCTAGAGCACAATCTCTTCTGCCCGCACACAGAAGAGGAATAACAAGCCACAGGAGGAGAGCAGGATTTTCCATGGCCACAGCTGTTTGCAATGTGCATGTCTCTTCATGGCCTGAACAACATAAATTAAGGCAACAAAAGCACACACGGGTCAACAGTAATACATCTACGTCTGTAACGTTTTCTGGCACAGTTATGTCAGCAGACCAGAGCTTGAAGCCACAGCCCATGCTGGATTCAGCTGCACCCGCTGAAGATGTTTCTGCTCTCAGAGCTCTGAGGCATGGAGATGTTCAGCCACGATAGCGAAATCCATCAGGGATCATTAAATGGAGCTCCTGATCAATGGGGGTCATGTCTCAGGAAGCTCAGCTTGTCTAGGCAGTGATCTGTGGTATGCACAGAACAGAGACACAGCCCACCGTGCTGCCTTGGCTGTGCATCGGCCACCCTCCAGGACAGGGACGATGAGGACAGGTTGGGGCAGAAAGCTCTTAAATCGCCCATCGCACAAATGGCCAGACTGGGCTCTGGTCTGAGCCAGCTGTGGGAAAACAGGGCAGTTAGCAAAACACTGAGAGGAGAAATCAGAATGAGATAAGGGGAGTCTGGTTGCAGGTGGAAAACAGGGAACTGGAGCCCAACGAAGCGGGACGGGACAAAGAAGGAGTAATGAGCACCAAGTGATCTGGACAACTGCTTTCGCCCTCCTGCTGCCCTGCCCATCTGCTTGGAATTTGCTTTTAAAAAAAATCCCATTTTCCTTATGTCTGTCCTGATCCAAGCTCCCACCTTGTCCTTTATGGATCCAGTGCTGTCACTCAAAATCATTTAGAGCAGAAAAGCTGGATTGAGAAACAAAGAAAACTTACTGTTTAACACACACATTCGTCACTCTGACGAGTTTCTTTCAGCTGTATTTTCCCTTCACTTACTCAGGTCAGAGTCTCCTGGCTGGTTTATTACAGGCACTTAAAGACAACAATGATTTTATAGGACTGTCTGACTGCATTACAAACTCATCACAAGTCCTGGCTGGGTCTGACATTTAGGTCCAAACAACTGCATACTGTTGGAGAACCCCTGCTCTCCATGAAACACATTCCCTGACCTCCCCTTCCAGAAGAATGAGGTCATCTGTATAATGAGCTCTCCAAATTGATCTGTAAACAGCCTGATTCACAATTTGTCTCTATGAAAAAGAAGTTATGAAAGGAGCAGTTGGAACAGAAAGGGCTTCAGCTCCACCCAGTGGCAATGAAAAGATTTCCAAACCATTCCTCTGCCCGTGCTCTGGGTACCTGGAACCAGACAGGTACACACCACTATTTTTCTAAGCTGGGGCACTCAAGACCTCTGCTTGGACACTGCTGTCTTACAGCTTGAGCTGTTACAGGTCTGAACAGTGTTGTTTCCTTAGTAGCCTGTGCCTTCAAAAGCTGGGGATTAATCATTACTCTGAGGTTACAGACATCAGCCATCATCATCATCTTCGGTATTTGCAGATTTTGAACATTCCTCTTCACTAACCCTCTTCCAAATAACCAGCTGGCTGGGTATAGCACCATGACCTCTTCTCTCTCTGCAGTGATTTTGGGAGTGATTAAGGTGCAAAACATCCCTTTTCTATTTCCTACACCTGCCTTTTAACATTTTTTTTTTTATTTCTCTGATGAGGCACCACTTCATCACACATAACTCTTGAAACCACTTTTAGAGTTGGGGATGATTTTAAGGAGGTTTGTCTTGTCCATGTTTTCCAGAACAACTCTCTAAATTAACTTTACAGTTTGAATGACAGGGACCCTGAGAAACGTAAAGCCAGCTCCAGCTCTGTTGGATGGCCAATAATTAAATAGTTCATATCTGACCTAATTAATGCTCAAATACACACCAGCAACTCCCAGGCTCTAAGGTATACATTTGTGACAAGTGAGGGTCAGCAGATACCACCACCTGCGCCACCCCAAAGCCCTCAGTATCACCCTCAGCTAGATGCATTCCGCTGTTTGGGTAGCACTGAACCATCACTGTGTGACTCTCTGGAGAGCAGGTTCTGGATTAGACAGACTCAGGTCCTGTATATAATAACCGTAAAATGTTAGAAACCTTTATTCTATTTCTCAACACTGTTCCTGTCCTTCCTACCTGCCCCAGGTGCTCTTTCTTAACTTTTTATAAGGTGTGTCTCATTTTTACCTCTTTATTACCCCCATGTGAGTATCATTATTGTGGTTATATTTACATTTCAAAGTGTACATGAGTTTTGAGATTGTAATTAGATGCAGTGCCTCATTTTCAGCTAAATAGTCCAAAACATATGCAAAGTCTGAAATATATTCAAAACTGTGTGCTGCATATAAGCAAAACTTTTTTTTCCTGTCTGAAAAGCTTCCAAACATATTCACTTCAAACACTCCCTTGTGTGCTTTCTCTCTCACCTGTGTAGAGGCCCATATTTATTTTTGTTTCAATAACATTTTCCACCCCAAAACTGGTATGATTTTAGTTATCAAACTATATCACATTCATCAATGAAGGTTTGAAAATGATACACAAACAACATGAAAAAAATTCAGCCAGCCTTTCTTCTCCCACGCAAAATCTAACTTGAAAAACCAGTATTTCACAACATTTTATAGCAGCTATTTAATTTTTCAGCTCAGCAGTGAGAAAACCAGACAAAGGCAGTTTTATATGCAGTAAGAATTCGTACAGTGCCTGGAGTAAAGCACTATTATGGTTTTACTTACAGGAGAAAGGGAAGCAGCCAGTTCATGCAGGTTCTAGCACATATGTATTAATGTCAATCTGTGAAGTGGCAGGCAGGAGGAGAAGAGGTGAGTTGTGCAGGACAGGCCAAATGAGGCTTCCTGAGGGAACCTAAAAGAGAAGATTGTGCTCTGCAGCCATGTCCCCCATCCCCACGTTGCTCCTGCTACCAGGACCACCCCTGGAATGAATTCAGCGGGCATTGTATAATCAAAATAACTCTAAATTTGACCCCTTGCGAGCACAAATCGATAATGCCACAAGAGTTTGGGAATGCTGCGCTTTGAAATAACACTCAATTGTCAAAGAAATCCATTTTCTTTGCCCAAGCAGCCTGACTTCTTCAGCTCCTACACTGAGTGCTATGCAACCCATGCTGTCAGCAGCACCTTCCACCCTTGCGTAGTGAGGACACATCGCTAGACAAGCTTCTTTCATCTCTTAACAGCTCCATTCACGTGTGCAATATAGCCAAGAGAGTTCACATAGGTGTACCTTTCCCGGGTAATTCGGTACATCTCCTTTTGAACCTCTGCCCTGCTGAATCCAATAACCAACTGCTTGGGTGTGACTCCCAGCACCTGACCAAACTAGGTAGCTGGGCAAGTGGCTGCTACAATACTGCTTGGGGGAATCTAATGTGTGCCTCCTCCCTGATCGCTCCCCTCTTCTGCATAATTTAGAGAGGCAGCATCCCTAACCCGAACCTTTCAATCAGGAGAATTTTCAGGGAGAAAAAGACATTCCTAGCCCCTCACCTTCCGAAGATGACCAAACCCACAGTTCATATATCACTTCAGTTCAATCAGGTGGATTAAAACCTGGATAGAAACAAGCATCAAGCTGCCAAGCAGATTACTATCAAACCACAACAAACAAACAGGGAAAAAAAACCAGCCCAGGCTTTTACCAAAGTTGTCAGTAAAGCTGAGGGACAGAAAAGCTTTGATATTTTCATAAAATATTAACCTTCAAACATAATTACTAGAGGCACTGAGATTGCACCTGGAGGCTGCACTGTTGGGGAGAATTGCTGTAAAACTGGCCTGCAGGACAAGAACATGGCAGGTAAACAGAAATAACGTCTGTGCAGAGATAATGGCATACAGGTCAGTGCCTGAAATAGCTTTAGGGGTGGAAGCAGTGTTCCTGACAGGAGATTTTTGCCACTTTTACCACCAAAAGTGATGGTGACTTATTTGACATTGCATGAACAGTAATCTTTGAAAACAGATACTACTGAGACATAGCAAGCTGGACAGGGGAGCATGAAAACAATGCTGTCCTCGCTAAAATCTAAATGGTTGAAACCATTTTAGTATCTGACCTGGCCCATGCTAGTCAAGAGCACAACCTATTTGAAAACCAGGTTCCTAAATCTTTTAAGCAAAAAAATCACAACTCATGGTGCATCATCCCTTCCCCAGCTTCTCCTACTGTTTGCATCAGGTTTTAAATACAAGAAGGGAAGAAGCAGTAATTTAACCAGTGCTGATGATTTCTAACCTGCTATAAGGAAAGATGCAGCATGGGCTGAGCCTTGCCTCCCAGCCAGCAGCAGCCCAACTATCCCATTTGGAATTTGCTGCTCTCTACATGGTATTTACTGCCTGTAAATGGAAACACAGCTGGAGGGCCAGGCCACAACATCGCTGCACTCTGTACAGAGCAAGGAGAGCTGCGAGACACCAGAGCACCACCTATGAAAATAAGCCTTGGGCCAGGCCACAGGGTCTGACACAGAGGGACTTTAGCTTGAAGCTGGGATGTCTGAGGACACGGATGCAGCACTGGACAAATAAAAGTGTCAGGAAACACCCTGACTTGCTGTGCCATCTTGAGCAGGCTTGTTCCCTCCTTGACTCAGTTTCTCCCACTGTAAAACAGAAGCAGTGCAGCTTGCTGAAGCACCTTCCCCGATTACCTGGTGCATGCATTGCTCTGGAAACAGGAAGACTATGTGAGCACCCAGAACGACTTCTAGTCTTTTAGAGATGACATTACAAAACCAGCTTTCTCCAATAGTCTGTTGAACTACATATAAAGGATTTCTGCTCGTGACAGCTGAAGCTGTGTGTTCAAGGCTGTAAAGATAGTGTAGTATCACTTTGGATTTGCCCACATCATCTCAGGAATCTGCATGCTCTGATGACTGATAAATTTGTGCTTTAATATCACTAACGCTTCAGTCAGAGCGGAGCTCGGGGGATTTTATAGCACTATTCTTGTCTGCCTTCAACTCTGCAGGGGGTTCTTCTGGTTCCAGAGACCCACGCTTGACGAGAGGCACCAGCAGGAAAGACTGTGACTCAGGAAGATGCGTGTCTTACCCAATTTCTCACTTCCACAGTTTGCAGCATACAATCATGAACAAAAGTTCTGCTTCTGTGTTGATTATTTTCTGTTCCTGGCAAACTGGGTGCCTCAAGGGGGAGAGAGCCAATGTACCAAATTCCCGAGTGGACGTCATTGTGTTGTAGCTTAGCATAAAGTAAAGGTAAGCCTTGCAAATCCTCTGCTGGGAACATACTATTAAAATATTCAGACACAGATAAACTTCCTTCATTCAGGATTGGATTTGTCCTGATTGCCTGGCACACATTTTGGACTGAGCTGCAAAGGCCAGTCTTCACAGGATGCTGCCCTCTGAGTAACGCAGGGAAATGTGCAGATGATGTGCCCAGGGCAATCAGCACCCTCCAAAACAGTGCCTGAGGTGGCACAAAAGCCAAGTCTCTCTTCAGTCCTGTTTCCAGTGAGCAAATAATCCAGCCCGTGTGACTGTGTAGTTCATCCTCCACAGGATTTCTGTTGATTTGGAGCATGTGGGAGAAATTAAAATACCTGATCTAGGTAACAAATGATTTCTGTCCCTGCAAAGGAGCTGCAATTGCATAGTGTTCCCATGGCACCAGTATTATTCCTGGTATATCTCCTCAAACATCACTAGGGAGCTGGGCAGTAGAAGTCAAGTGGGAGGAAAGGTGTAGGAAAAGGGAGGTCAATCTGAGTATCGGGTATCTATTGGCTCCTGAACAGCCACAGTTCAGAGTGACTGGAAACCACAGCACTATATGGTTGTCGTTTGACAGCCCAAGAGCAATCCTGCACCACACTTCCTACTAGATGGACTTCCCCCACACAAAGGCCTGCTGTTGCTGCTGCTGCTAGGGGCTATTTTGTGCTCCATAAGAGCAAAGCTTGAAATGCCCTTTCATTCTCAGCGTGGTTTGTAGAATCATAGAATGGTTTGGATTGGAAGGGACCTTAAAGCTCATCCAGTTCCAACCCCCCTGCCATCAGCAGGGACACCTTCCACTAGACCAAGTTGCTCAAAGCCTCATCCAACCTGGCCTTGAACACTTCCACGGAGGGGGCATCCACAACTTCTCTGGCCAACCTGTTCCAGTGTCTCACCACCCTCACAGTGAAGAACTTCTTCCTAATAACTAATCTAAACCTCCCCTCTTTCAGTTTAAACCCATTTCCCCTTGTTTTGTCACTAACTGCCCTTATGAAAAGTCCTTCCCCAAGTGGATGAGTTTGTCCAACTCATCCACGCCGACATGAGGAAAGCCTATTACTATTGCTGTGCATGCACTCCTTATTTTAAGCTATTTATTTACAAGATCAGTGCATTATTGCACAGCTATTAATCATTAGCTAATTTTTCCTAATATCACTTCTATAAGAGAGAAATATTTCAGCCCAGTCTGTGGGTGGGAAGGACAGATTTGTTATTTATCCAGTCGGCATCTACTTTCTCCTCCTTTTTATGCTCCCAGTACTTCAGCAGAAAATTAGAGGGCAGCGTGCGTGGGAAGTCAACGTGGACTTTGTCACAGTGACAGATCTTGATGTGGTCTCAGAGAGGACGGGAGTGAGTTAGCAGGGATGGCCTGAGGCTTTCAGGAAAGATGAGCATTTCACTGACAGCAGTTTTAAGCACAGTGAATTGCAAATGTTATCCCTGAGCCAGTTTGCTGATAACACTTGTAGCTCTCGTAGCATCTGCACAAGTGTATTTGCCCAAGATACTCCACATACTTGTTTTTCATGCTGATAAGGGAGCAACGGTTAAAGAAACACTTGTAGCAGTGAGTGTGTTCGTGTTATGCATGCGTAGGATTCATTTATCAAATTCACTCCAGACTCACTCTAGTTGAGGCCTTTCTGATAGCTGTGGCCCTTAGAAGCCAAAAAAATGCAGTGGGAACCTGGAGAAATGAGAAAAGAATGGCCTTGCAGCCTGGTACCAGGGTGGTATGTACTCAGACAGCCACTTACACCTGTATTAAAGAGACTAAAATGAACTTTAAAACTTGCTAGGTACATGCAGAGTCTTGACAATGAACATGCCAATCCTCACATGGAAGAACTACAGTTAGGTTGAAATAATAACTCCAAGGCTCCCAGCTCACCAAATTTTCTCACTCCAGCTGCTGGGGTGACCTGTCCCATGGGGAAAGGCAGCCAGCTTGCCACAAACTGGGCTGGGGCTGGTTGTAAATTAGGCAGATTCCACCTCGTTAGACTCCTCCATGTTCATTATCAGCTGATGCAAGACCTTTGGGCTGCCGTTCCAACCAGTCCACCAGATTGGGCTCCTTTTATGCCAATGCACATTCCACCTTTGACCAAAGTCAACTGCAAATGTTGTACTGGAAGGTATAAAAAACTTCATTATCAACATAAATCAAACAACTTATTTGCATCCTGCTTTATGTTTGTGGGGTCAGCAGCCCAAGTACTGATTTGCTGATGCCTCGAAGACTGTGGGACAATAAAAGCCCTTCTACCTTATGCCAAAGAATATATGTTATGCATAAAGAATATATCTGCAGCAAAAGCTGCTTTTATTGTTTAGGATCAAGAAAAGGCTAAGTTAGCATTTATTTCCCCAACCTGGAAGGGCATCTGTTGCTGGGGAGCATGATGTAGATACGACAAGCCTGTCCCAGTTAGAATAAATCTGTATCAGTATAGTCCTGGACCTGGGCAAACTGCAGAGGAAGGTGTGAACACAGGAAAGCTGCACAGAGCAAAATCACCCAGGAAAGACCCGGCCAAGTCTTAGTCCCCAGAACAGCGAGACTGAAACCAGCCAAATACTCAGACCCTAAAGATACTTCAGTCCATCTGAAATCAGATGCCTGGTTTTGAACCAAGGACTAGCCAAGCCCCTTACTGAGGGGACAAATCTCTGTGGCCCTTCAGGCACAGCCTCATTTCTGATCTTTTGTCTGTGAACACAAGAGCTGCTACCTGGGGGGCAAAGGGACACCCTCAGTGTGAGAGGCCTGCCTGTAGCTGCTGGTGCAGGCAGCATGAGGGTCCCCAAATGATGGGGCATACGTCTTCCTCTCAGCTTATTTCTAGTCTGGGCAGCTACAAACTGCTCTTTCTTCTTCACCCACCTCTTTTACTCCTCCTCTCTGCATCTCTGTGACTGAGGCAGCTTCTTGCTGCAGAGGTAAGCAGCCAAAAAGCATGGCCTTTGTGAGGGAGGCAGCTGACTTCCACCCAACTCTGCCAATGCAGCTCATCCCCGACCCACAGCATTGCAGCCACTGCTGTCCTGGGCTGAGCAGGCAGATCAGCAGCTGTGCCAGCCACTGAAGCTGGGTGACACAACACAAACATCCCTGTAAGGCAGGTCTGGGACTGTCACCCAGCTTTTTAGGAATGGCTGGAATCTACATTCAGGGTCCCAGCAGTTAGTGGCCGATGAGATGATTTCAGTAGCTTTGAATGGCACTTGAAAAGCCACTATCAGCACTATAACCATAAATGGCTCCTTTTGCCCAGGATTTCTGATCTCTGAGATAACTGATGCTTGCTCTTCAGAGACTCCCCTGTGCCAGTACATTTTAGCAGGCGTTCCAGCTCACACTCAGCTTCTGTCCCTAACCAGAACAGGAAATGCTTTGCATACAGGTGGGAGCATTAACGCCTGTGATATTACGCTAACTCTCTAGAGGACAGTGATTACAGCAAAAAACCCAGTCTAGCCCTTCAGGAAAATGTCCTAGCAGCTGTTAGACCACCAACGCATTGGCAGAAGTCTCATAAAACCACGTCAGCCAAGATCCAACAGAGCATTACTGTGCACGCCATCCCGAATGGCGAGAGGGACCGAGTATACTGCGTCTTAGGTCTTTCCATCTTCCCCTTTGAGGCACACAGCTTATTCCAGCATCACAGTTGTCAAGTCAGCAGTTGGGGCAGATGGACTTTCCATTTTAAGCTCCCTATTTTGCCGAAGCCACAATCTGGAATCTGCCTGCAGGGAATGTATTTCTTTCAAGAAAAAAAAACAAAAAAACCCAACAAAACAACAAACCACCAAAAAACACAACAAGAAAAACATTCCTGAGGGAGCAGCAATCTTTCTGCCTTTCAGTCAACTCCAGAGAAGCTATGTATTTTATGAACTTTTTTAGCCTTATTGGTTGCTGTAGCAATGACATTCTAAACGCACCCCGGTATGGCACAGATCAATGATGGAGAAAAATCTGAATGGCAGTGCTCCACTGAATCCCAGTTATGAGAGTCTTGATCAGGTCTACGTTCTTCAGTGATTCCTGATCGTAAAAAAACATCCAACAATATAAAATAAATTTTTGCAGTGGTTTCTGCTACTAGCAGAGAAAGGGAAGTCAGTCCTCCTCTTTCATTGCCTCCCCACCAGGGAAGTCCCGAGTCCTGCAAAGAGTCCTTTGAAGGTGCTGAAGGAACTAGTGCCCACAGGGATATTACTGGAGAGCGAAGCTTTGAACAGTGAGACACTGACTGTGTCACCACACCTGAGGTAAAGGGAAAAAGGGACACACATTCCAGCTATGAGCTTAAGGGCAAAGCCCTGTGTCCAGCAAGGATGTACGCTCCCACACATTTCAGCTCATCTGGAGGCTGCGGTAAATTCCCCGACTGCGATGAGAACTAAAATCCACCCAGCACCTTTTCAAGGCCTTTACCAAGTAGGTTTTTACAGGACGTTCCTAATTAAGTGTCCTTGATAAGAATAAATCCTTCTTACAGAGACAACGCTGGCTCTGCAAAACCATTTTCTGCACAGAAGGCAGCTGCTGAGCGCGCACAGGGTGTCACAGTCAGGCTACCTGCCAGAGCAGGGGAGCAGCACCCGCAGCTGCCAGGGAAGGCTTGCCCTCTGAGGAAGAGAGGGGAAAGCAGCAGCCAGCACCTTTCTCTTCCCTCCTTCCCAAATGCCAGGTCCCAGATCAAGAGAGGCTGACCCAAATGCCCAGCTGTGCTGCTGCCACACAGACCTTTTCATGGAGACAAACCCAGCTTCTCCGGATGGAAACTGCTCCTGCAGCCACTGCTTCCTGCGGGGGGAAGCAGTCAGTTTCTCTCCCCCATCTTGCCGAGGGCCCACAGAAGTGCCCCCAACCTTTAATGAGCTCTTGCCACCTTATTATCCACTCTGTGCTCCTGTATGTGGGATCTTGTTCAACCTCTTTTCTACATCTCCCAAAGAGATGAACCTTTCCTTCTCCCTCAGCCAGCACCAAGAAGGGGTGTGTATATATATATAACATCCGAAGCAGCACTGATGCTGAGCCTCTGAAAGAGAGTAGGTTTAAATTAGGTATTAGGAAGAAATTCTTCACTGCGAGGGTGGTAAGACACTGGAACAGGTTGCCCAAGGAAGTTGTAGATGCCCCCTCCCCAGAAGTGTTCCAGGCCAGGTTGGATGAAGCTTTGAGCAACCTGGTCTAGTGGAAGGTGTCCCTGCTGATGGCAGGGGGGTTGGAACTGGATGAGCGTTAAGGTCCCTTCCAACCCAAACCAGTCTGTGATTCCATTCTAAGGCTGTTTCAGGGCAATCATCTCCCAGGCAGGTATCTACCACAGCCTTACTGTGTTCAGCTTCCTTCCCCAACAAGTTTAGTTTGCACCTATAAATCTAAAGCTAACACTGTACTGCCAGGAGGGACTGTCCCTGCAAGATACCACATGCTGGTTGGTACCTGCATTGGTTTGATTATGGTCATTAGTATTCCTATTTGCTTGTAAATATGCCTGGCCCATCATTCTGAAAATGGATTTTATCTCGCATTCTTTCTGAAGACCAGGAGAATATAAAAGAGCAGTTAAGTGAGGGAGGCAAGATGTAGCTCCCATCAGTAGAACGGCCACTCCTAATTCATACATTGATAGTTTCAGGCAGGGTCCAGCATGGCACCTGTGTGTTGTCTGACTTACATGAGCCAAGTGAAGGCAGAGAAGCGACAAAGGGTAAGGGTGAATAAGTGCAGCCTGCAACTTAGCTGTAGCTCTTCCTCCTTCACTGCATGCAGGACTTCCTCCTTGCCAAGCAAAACAGAAACTGGTCTCAACATCTGTGTCTTGCTGCAAATAGAAGCCTGGACAGCGGAGAAAAGGGAGTCAGAAATGTCATGCACCTGTGCAGATCACATTTCATTCTGTTTTAGTTTCTACCATCACTGTATCATCCTTACTCCAGGTATCAACAGTAGGCACCTGCCTCTCACGATCCCCCTCTCCCCAACAGCAACATGACTGCCTGTAGGGTCACATTGTAGCGTGGAAGCTGGAAGGACCTGGAGGGCACAGGGAACATCTGCCCTGAGCGCCCTGCTCCTGGCAGCTGCCCTGAAGTCTGCACTATTGATAATAATTTCTCTCTATTTCAGCCAAGGCTGCTCTGTGACTGAGCTGGGCAAAGCGGGTCTACTGAAAAGTGGGTTCAGGTCCACAGAACACACATTTCCAGTTGCATCAGCAGGATTACACGTTCCCATGGAGCTGAGTAAGGACAAGGTGTTCATACTCGCTGCAGAAGTAGCCAGGTTTCATGCCTACAACCAAGATATCTGATCTACCTCTCACAGCAAAGAGCAGGAATTTAATACACCTTCTGGAGACATGAGGATATTTAATCTGTGGGACCA
Source organism: Antrostomus carolinensis (assembly GCF_000700745.2). NCBI lineage: Eukaryota > Metazoa > Chordata > Aves > Caprimulgiformes > Caprimulgidae > Antrostomus > Antrostomus carolinensis. The sequence continues at coordinate 34,145 of NW_010305925.1, forward strand.
GGAGAAAGGTGAAGGACAGCAACATGAGATGGATTCTAGTAAGAGCAAGGTCTCTCTTCTCATGAGACTCATATCTCAGCATAAGCAAATTGGTATTCCACCTGCTAATGGATTTAAAGCAGCAGGTGCTCTTTACTTAAAGCAGCAGCACACACGCTTGCACATAGGAGAGCATTAAAGGTGTTACAATTGCATCCTTTGGGCAGGAGGACTCTTGGAGGGGAGCTTCTCCAAAGGAGTCTCCCAGCTGGAGTGGGTGAACTGCCAGAGTGATGAGGACAGGCTGCAGAGCCCTGTGTGTTTTGTCCAGAATGGCTAGAAATGGGAGAAGAATTTGCACATTCACATAGAGGAGCTGAACACAGTGGAAGTAAGGAGCACATCCAAGGTAAAGCGGGATCTAACCTCCTCAGCAGGACTGAACACTGGAGTACTGGGACAGTTGCAGAGAAGCCCAGACTTCCCCCAGTTGTATTATCCCAGTGCCATCCTAACGGGCATTTGTGCAATGCTCCTGCTCTGCCTCACTTGCCTCCCTCTGCTTCACTCAGCACACCCTCCAGCTGTCTCCTTGCCCACAACCCTGCCCATTCCTCTCCCATTTAGATTCTCCCCCCTTTCCCCTTCCCAAAACCATGAGAGCAAAGATGACACTGAGATCACTTTGCTTCCTAGTTCTACATCCCATCCCATCCCATCCCATCCCATCCCATCCCATCCCATCCCATCCCATCCCTCTTCTCACCTGCCTCTGCCCATTCACGTCTGGGCCGCTGGGCCAGAAGCATCAGGCACTTGCTGTTTTGGGTTCTGTACAAACATGCGGGTAGACAACTCCTGGCAGGAAAAACTGACAGCCTAAGCAAGAACAAGGCAGAACACGCAGGAGACTTGAACAGAACAAAGTGTAGGGCCAGGGCGGAGGCACACAGCAACAACTACAAGTTTGCTGTGTGGATTCTTCAGGCTTCAAAGCTATGGAAAAAAAGTATCATGTGAAATGGACTTTCAGCAAAACATCCCCTTGAGTACAGGTTTTCCATTCAGTAAGTTCAATACGAAAGGTTTTCCCACTCATTACACACAAGATTTCATACACATATGAAGAATAAACATCAACTGCTTAGAATCCAGCATTTTAAATGAACCTGTAAATAATTATTCCCCTGTATGTCCATACCTCAAATGCTGCAGCTTTGGGCTGGTGCATGAGCACCTGCAATTGACTGAACAGGAAAACTGAGCTGATCCCATTCACTGGTCCAGCACGAGAGGAATAAACACATTAATTAACACAAGGGAACTCTCTTTTCACCGCTTAAGATGTTGTTATTATCCAACAAATCCCATGCCTAAAAGAAGCAGAGAGCAATTCTCCGTGTCTCCACAGCTTGTCGCTCTCTCACTCCACAATGCCAGATATTTCCCAGCAAGCAGGACAGCTTCAGAAAGTGGGAGAGGTCACTGGGACAGGGAGACAGAGCTCCGGGAGGCAGCCCAGCAAAACACCCAGCCACAGAAACAGGAGAAAGGAATTAATTCTGCTGCTCTTGAGTCACCATCCCTGGAGGTGTTTAAAAGACAGCTAGATGGGATGCTCAGAGATACGGTTTAGTAGTGGACAGGTACGGTTGGACTTGATGATCTCAGAGGTCTTTTCCAACCAGGAGATTCTATGATTCTATGATCACAGATGCCCTTGGTTTACCCAGGCAGCTCCAGGTGACAAACAGGAGCTACCCTGTCCCAAACGTGAAGTTACACCACCCCAGTTACCCACCACCCTCTAAGGTACACAAAGCACAAGCACAACCTGAGAGCAGAAAGAGCAGAATTTTAAATCAGCAGTTTTATGGAGTCCAAACTGTTTAAAGTTAAAGTTTATTTGTATTCTTTGTAGGAATATCAATAAAAGACCTCAAATGTATCTATATCTGTACATATTACAAGAACCTTCAAAAATTATTCACAGAACAAAAATAAATCTTCTTTAGAACAAACCCAGGCAATGAAATGCAGAAATGGATCTCGGAGACCAAACAGTCCAGTGCTACTAGCATAAAAATACGGCTTGAAAACCAAGTTTATTACTTTTTAAGGTGTACTTTGTTGAAATAAAAAATAAATTATTTAGAGCTATCATTGTAAAACAGTTCTGTGTAGTAACACTCTTATTAAGGCCCTTGAGACAGAAAAATCTATTTTTACAGGTAGGATTCCTAGCAGGCATGATCTGTAATGACATGCTCGCTCTCATGGGAGTTAACTTGCTGTGGAGAAGGAAATACCTAAAAGCATCAGCCTAAATTTAACCCTTTTTTCTCTGTCAGACTCAGATGGATACCTGTGGCTGACCATGCTCATCACTGATGGAAATACATTTAATGGTTCAACTTGGACAGGAATTATTCTCCAGGAACAACACAGACATTTTTGCAGAACACAAACAGAATTCATAAGCACACGGTGACCTTAACAGGTAAGTATTGCTGACACATTCCACAGGCACTGCTGTAAAACTGAAGGACTTCAATCACTGAGTTTTCAGCTGAAGTTAAAAGCTGGTGGGTTTAAGCAAGCATTAAAACATTAAATTAATGTATCATGTTAAAAAAAAAAAAAAGCCTAAGCCAACCCAAAGCAATTGCAAGAACATAAAATCAGCCCCATTTATTGGACAACTTATTAGATGGATACAGAATTTATTACTGGATACACCTCATATTCTCTAACTAGAAAATACACACATCCCTTTCCACGCTCCTCTGGATCCCCTGCCTGAGTTACGCCACTGGAGAGGAACGATGCAAAATGTGGAGCTGTACGAATCTGTGCTTTTATGCATAGCTGCCCGTTTCTGATACCCCAGGGAAATAACAGTTGGTAATTCCTGTACGTGAAATCCATCTGTATCCCTAAAAAAAGAGGTCTGAATGCCTAGAGTTGCAAAGAATGGGCATTTACAGGATGCCACTCCCAGGCCATGCTGCCTCTCTTCTCCACTAGTGCCTACCCCACGTCACTCTGGTCACCTCTCTTCACACACCCTGCAGACACCACACACAACACGGTAGAAGGCCACAGCGCTGCACAGGGCTGCTCCACGTCCCTGCCCTGCCATCCTGGCTGTGAGCTTTTACTGAGAACTCGGGTGGGGTGGCTTTGTGTTTTGGGAAGAATCATCCTGGAACAGTACTGAGTAACACGGCCAGCGAGGACTGAGATGCCAGGATGGGGCAACTTTTCTGTTTCAATCTGAGGAACACACAAGTATTAATCCTACAGGCTATGAAATTTTTCCTGTGCTACTTCAGCTGTTTCCCAATGCAAGCAGCAGTTGCCTGCAACAACATTAGGGAAACAGCCTGATGCTTTTGCTGAAAGTATGAACCAAAACCTAAAGTCTATATCGCTCATCATCAGACCCCGCACTATTTATTTCTTCTCTCATTGCTGCAGAAACCCACTGGCTACTAGTCTTAAACCAAATGTGATCAGGCCCAGTTAGGGCTCTTGCTCGAAAACAGACAGACCTTTTGGCTGCCACGTGGTTTAGTGCCACTTGAATTTTATCAGACTGGACAAATAGAAGCTGGCATTTTCACATATTGTCAGCTCAAAGCGTCTTAGAATTTCTCTAGAAAGCTGCTTGGTAACAAACTAGGAGAGACAGCTGCCTGCAGAACTTGGGAGCATAACAATTCATTCTGCAGCTAATCAATTTTAGTCTCACAGCGTTATGAGTCTGCAATCCTCACCCCCTTGTGTCAACAGGCAGCTTCTCCTCTGTAGCAGGGGTAAGAGGAACACACTGCACTTCAGGGTAGAAACTGAAATAGAACAGAAATGACCAGCCTAGCAACAAGCTGTGAGGATGATACTGCTGGGTCAGACTCTTTTAGAATAACAATTTTTTCCGACAAGCATTCTGCAAGCTTAAGAAATACACAGGAGAAGGTACCTTATTAGAATGATCCCATTACAGAAGAGCTCACCAAAACATATCAATCGTGGGACAGGGATTATTTCCTCTCTAAAAATCAGGGCTGAAATGCTGCCCCCATTGCATTTCTCTGCAGAAACCAAAGTAGATATTTCAGAGTCTTCAGCATCGAACCATACAGCTCAGCCAGTGATCTTTGCTAGATTACCAGAAAGCTGGGGAGCTCCAGTGAAATGCATTTCCCAAACTGATGCTAGGTTAAATGCTACCAGACTGACGTATCTGCTTCTGCCTTGTTCTAGTCGACGTATTCCTACAATCACTCGCTCTCACGTCTCGGTCACGGAACACCCGTACTATTTGCACTATGTAGTAAGTGAGCAATGCACATGCCCATCTGAAAAGGCTACTTTTGGGAACAAATTTCTCAGGATGCAGCTGTGTAATTACAGTACATAGCAAAGGGGAGATGCAGGTCACACAAAAATACTCAACAAAAAGGAGTTTGCAAAGGTTTCTTGTAAAAGAGCTACTCGCAAGACAGATTAATACAAACTCGATAGACCACCTACGGCTGGGATGCATGAAGGAAGAAGGAAAGAAGAAGGAACTTAAAGGCACAGTTTGAGGAAGAAAATATCAGAGGTCAGCAATGACCCAGAGCTGGAAGACAGCTTGGAAAAGTATGTTAAAGAAATCACTGCTGAGCAAACACAGCTCACAGCCCCAGATGTGCCAGGCAGTGCTGACTTGGCTATGGTACACCAAGAACAAGCCAGGGATGCTCCTTGGCCTGTAGTACCAACTCACATTCAAGCAGCCGGAGAAGCTTTGATCTAAAAGAACTAAGCATTAAATATAAATCCCAGCTTGATGCAGACAAGTCTTCTCTAGATGTAAATTAACAGCCAAGGCCTTGCTAGGATAGATTCATACACGTCTTTCTTATACATCCTCCAGTGCAGGAGATGTGGCCTCTGTATTTATGCATAGTTAGTAATGTAACATACTGGTGCCAGGATGTTTAACTCAAGCATCGTAACACAATAATCAGGCCAAAGAGTTGAGGTGCTGCGCTCTGTCACAAGATGCATTTGCCCACAGAGGTGAGATTAATTCATTTCCCAAGAAAATACAAACTTGGAAACAGACACTGAATTTGGGTCCTCAGTATTGCCAATCCTTCATGTTCAAGGCAACAAGGGTCACTCTCAGGAGGTCAAGAAATTAGCTTAGAAACACCTATGTTTTTAATATAGTACAATTTTAGAGATTCGGAAACCAAGGCCAGAAAGGATAATCAGCTCTGACCTTCTCTGTATCACAGGCTGTACAATTTCAGCCAGGTGCCCCCACAGCCACCTCATCAACTTGTTCCTAATTGCAGCCTGAACTGTTGGCTAAACACATCCCACACCGAGACACCCTCTCGAAGTTTTGGCTCGTTTTGAAGTCAACTTTTCCAATTTCTAATTTCCATAACTAGTTTGAATGGTTAATCACACTCACTGTTATTAGTATATTTCTGTAATTCAAAATTTCAATTGCTGTTGCAATAATTTTATGTCCTTTGAGAGTCTGGGGGCTAGAAATGCATACCAAAAAGTGAAAGTGAAGATTCACATATTATTACTCGAGTCTAGAATCTGAGGATTTAAAAAAACCCCTCAGACTAAATACTGGAGCATTTGATGAAATAATGAGAATTGACAATACTGTGTCATTTATTGTTAATCTTTTGCAGTTTGTGAATGTCATTATCTTCCAGGAGAAGGTCAGTTTGTAATTATATACACATTCACATACAGCCTGTAAGTATGCTTTTATGAAATACAACTGAAAGTAATTGGAGATGAAAGCTTAGTCAAAAGTCCTTAAGAAAAAAATCTAGTGTGTATAGGACTTCAAAAAAACCCTTTAAAATACCCAGAGAAAGTACAATTTCAGTGGAAATGGAAGATCTTTTAACACAAACATTCAGAAAGTGTCTTTCATTGGAACTAGACTGGCTAAGCTACTGGCTGAAATAGTGAAACTGAATGAGAGTGAAAATATAGAAATCCTCTAGGAAAAAGGAAATTTTGCATGTGGAATTCTACGCTGCTGGGCATGGGCACCCTTCAGTCAGCCCTCTCCTCAGAGCATTAACCTGACTCTTCCTGATGGAGCACAGAGAATGAATTCCAGATGCCACTGCACGGGGCGTAAAGTGGGGATAGGATAGAAATTTAAAAAAAAAGTATTTACAGGTCTGTAAATTACATTCTCAAACCAGAAAATATAAAACTGCATTAGAACTGGGGTAAAAAAGAAAGAATCCTACCTCGAAAACCTGCAGATTCCCTCTGTCTGTTTGATGGGAAGCCTGACTGTGTGCAAACGCAAGGAAGCAAGCTTGCTGCTCCAAGTTTTCACCTTGTTCAAAAAGACTGACCATTTTTTGTTGGAGTCCTACTGGAAGTAGGTATGGGATCCAGCAAGGGCCAATTTTCTTGCTAAAATGTTTGCTATCGAGTTTGCATTCAGTTAAAGAACAGCTAGAGAAGAGGGGAATAAAACCAGCAGATGAGTTTTACAGAATTCATTTCACTCCTATGTCACTCGGCTCATGTATCAGTCAGCCTGGTCGGCACAGCTGCTGTCTAATGGAACCACTGCTCATCTCGCTCTCTCGCACCCACAACACACATGCACTCACACTCCCCTCTTCCTCCTCCAAGGACTGCAGTGCTTTCAACAAGAGGAAAAAAAAAATAATAATAATAAAAATAGCAATAATTAAAAAAATCTACAGTATTCACTTCCTTTGGGTATATTACATCAGCATTTTCTGTACATGACCCAAGAGCTCCCTCTATTTACACAGTGATATGGAAGGACTTGTTCTCGGGAGCCCGGTTCTCCTGGCCTTGAGTGGGGAATTAAAGCCCACCTTTCAGAGTTCTTTTTTTTTTTCTTTTTTTTTTCTTTTTTACCATTTTATTAGCAGCATTATGTAAACCTGTAAGGGGAAGAGGGGCTATTCTGAAGGTTTCTTGAGTCTGCTCCCTCTTGCCCTTCTCCTGGGAAGATGGCCGGCAGCATCTGCCCGGTTAGCAGCTGCTGTTTTTGAATTCACCATTCTCCGTGATGGAAAGCTTGGTGGGATTGGTGGGGGAGATGCCATTGCGGACTTGCATGCTGTAGCGCTCCTTCACCTGGGTCAGGGCACTCATCAGCCGCGTGTTGGCAGAGTCCAGGGACACGATCCGCTTCTCCTGCAACAAACACCCCACAAAGTCAGAACTCCTTCACCAAATAAAAAAATTATTTATTTTTTTTTTGCCCCACAAGCTTGCTTGATGAGGAACTTCCAGGACCCGGGGCTGTGACAGTGCCTTCAGATGATGCCCAGGCAGAGGCAGCTTGGCTAACATTCTCTGGTAAGATGGCATGTCTGCCTCTTTCTGTTTTCTTGGGGTAACACGGCCCCTGCATGCCACAGGCTTTCACAGCCCGGTCTGGCCCTCCTGGCCTTTTTGTGTGATGGAAGGTGACAGTGAGCCAAAGTTACATGGGTGAACTGATCCAGTCACAGTGGCTTTATCCAGACAGCCCCAACAGAGGCAGATGGAAATGCAGTATTTTGCCATGGCAGGTGGGGAAGGGAGTTGGTGTTAATAACAACAATAGCCAATTTTAATGTTTTTTTTTTAAAAAAATATGTTAGAAAAACAGAAACAGGCAGCAGAAAATAAAAGTGGTGGAGGTTTCATCTGGCAGAGAAAAGTGCAAGTGGTATCTAATGGCCACTGTCTCTGTATTTTGGATGAAGTGTGCTCAGAATAAACTCATGGTATGCTTGAAATAAATAAAAATAAAAAGCAGATAATGGCAGCCTGCAGTCATCAGCTGGAGTGAGGGTGCAATAGCAACATAGAGGAGAAGCAGCCAAAAGCTAAAACTAAGGGGTTATTTGAGGTGAAGGGGAAGAGGGCAGTGTGGGTGGAGGGGGAGATGCCATCGACAGAACACAAAGAACAAACACTGAACACACTGCTCCTAGACCCATTCCAGCTCAGAGGGGCTCCCGGGCTCTGCCGAATCCAGGGTTCCCACATCCCAGTTTTGATTCATCCCACACAGAAAGTGCTAGCCTCCACTTTTTAGCACAAGTATTCAGAAAGCTAAAGGATGTGTACTAAATTTATCAAAAATAATAAAAAAACCATCAACAAAACCTGGCCTACTAACAGCTACATTATCTGCAGTGGGATACAGCACTGGAGGGTCAAGCCAAAGAGTTGGTGGCACAATTAGAAATGCCAATTTTCCTCTTCCCTCAAAAAGTGCAGCCACACAAAGCAGCAACAGAGACAGCAACAGGTAAATATGCTCTCCATGTTACCAGCTGATCTGCTTTTTTTTTTTCCAATTTCAGAAAGAAAAACTTCTAATTTACTTGAATGAAAACAGCTGCATGCAGGAACTCTTCCCAGTCCAGCCCACTGAGAAACAAAATGGAAGGAAAAACGATGCACAGAAGGCACAAACATCAAGGGACAGTTCAGACATCCTGCTCAAGAGATCCAAGTGCTACCACAGCCCCTTGAGATTCCGATCCCAGCACATCAGCTGTGTGGTACATCGGTAATCAAGTCATGTTTGCTTTTCTCAGCGGGTTTCCCCTCAGGGGTAAGTGTTAGGGTGCAAAAACAAAGCAGAATTTAAGTACTGCTTGTATTACAGCCCTGAAGAGACTGAGCTCTGTATAGCTGAGCAAATGGAGGAGGAGGAGGAGGCATGAGGAATCAACAGCAAGGCAGGCTGTAGCCTGCCCTAGCACTTGTCCTGATCCAGACAACGGAGGAGTTAAAGGCCTTAGCTTTCCTCCCATGCTGAAAGAAATCCTGCAAAACACAATGGCCTTAGCAGAAATGTGTTCTTTGGCAAATTAAATCCTCCTCCTTGGGATAAATTTTACCTGGAATATATAATTTTAAATTAAATTTTCTTTCCAAAGAATATAGCTTTCCAAACAGTCAAAAATGAACAGCTGGTTATTTTCTGGCACTAATGAGCACTCTCTACATCAGTTTGCAAAACAGCTGGAAATCTACACTTGGAAAACCCATCTTAAAAACACAAGCTTGGTGAGTAGAGGCATCTTCTCACTCGAAGGAAAATGCAATCTAGGAAACACGTCTGTAACACACATGAATTGGGCACAGGGAGTGGGAGGAGCTGGAATGGGTAGGAGGTCAGTGCACTGGGCCAGGACTGGGTACTGCTCAGCTAGAGAACTGATTGGGTTTACTTGCCTGTTTGAATTATCTCATCCCCATTTATGACCTGTAATTTAACACAGCGGAGATGTCACTTGCAATAGCAACTGGGCTGGTACTCTTTGCAGCTCTGCTGCTCCAAGGAGAGAGTTTAGCCAGACCTACAGGCCCTGCTCAGTCAGGGATGCCCAGAGCCAGTGCAAACAGCACGTGCATGGAGAACACGGCTGTCCTTGTGCGGGGGTGCAGTACTGGGTGCTGCACCACAAGACAAAAGAGCAAATCCTGGAAAGCACCCTGCGGTGATGTAGCCAAGCACAAGAACCCAGCTTGCTGCTGTTTCCCAGCAGCCATTTAACTCTTCAAACAGGTGTGACAAGCCAGGTTCCAACTCCACTCCAGAAATCTCACATAAAAAAGACCTTTTGGTTTCTAGCCACTGCCAAATGAATCACAGACTAAAAGATCTTCCAAGCGCAACTTGGAGGGATTGCTACAGAACCCAGCAACCGTTTGGGCTCTGGTGTGTCTGTTCTGAATCTTTCATCTGTTTCCTCTTCTACTCAGGTACCCCTGAAAGGGCAATGACAGCTAAGCTCCCCCCATGAACTGGATGACACTGAGGCAGTTAAGGCTGGCTGATGACCTTGCTTGCCCAAGTATCTCACAGCACTTCAGAAAAAAAAAAAGTCAGATTAAAAAAAAAAGGAATCATCAATGCTACTGTTTTATCACCAGTTTCTACTGTGGGCAATAAATGATGCATCATTTGACCAAGCATGATCAAGGACCACACCTTTCCAGCCCTGAGGGTCTGAAGCTTTCACAAGGCAGCAGCAGTTTCCTGGGCCAGCTGGGGATGCTGAGGGATCAGGCTGGTCCACTCTCCACCTTGCTAGTCCATAACCCTCCACCGAGGCTGAGCGCCTCCTGCCATAGACAGGTAATGAAGGCACGGGCAAGTTTCTTATTCAGTTAGTCTCTCAAATCCTCCCCTCCAAAAATCACTTTTTATGAGTTTTCTCAGTGCCCCTTTTCACCTTCTTGAGGCAGATGAAAAAAAGCATCATCTCCTTCCAAAATCAAGCTGCTGTTTGGAGGAGCTGCCATTCCATCAGTCATTAGATGCTCTGACTGTGCCTATCTCCAAAAAAATGGCCCAGAATGTCCAACTTCTACTCCAGCTTCCACTTGCCATACTCCTTGATCAGACTGGAGGCTGCTGTACTGCTCCCTCACCACCAAGAAAATAAAAAAATACAGTGTCTGACTACATTCCTGTTCATTCTCCAGCACTGCACCCTCCTACTTAACATTTTGAGTGCAAGTCCTCGCAGAAAGGATTTCATCTTGAGCGGCATCTAGAAAGGGTGACTACACTGGTGTCTCCATGTAGAGCATCTTGCACAATAGCTAGGAGCTATCTAGGTGTAACTCCAGTAGGCTTTTCTTTTTGTTCTGCAAGGCTTGGTAACAGAAGTGCCATGTTATTGTACACAAGTGATTTATTCAGATTAGATGGCACAGATCCAAAACTCCAGCTTTCATGAACAGTCTTTCTGAAGAACTGTGGGAAAATGGGCAGAGGCAGCAAAAAACCCAGAACTTTTCAAACTATCAAAAAGAAATCTGCTATAAATATACTCCTAGCGTTACCAGGCTTTTAAAACCACAGGTTTTTTTCTACTTTCTATTTTCCCT
>NW_010305925.1:45196-53274 GCF_000700745.2 Antrostomus carolinensis
AGGGAAACAACTGTCTGCAATAACTTTGGTCACTCCTGAATCAAATCATCTTCTTAAGGTGATTCTTCTGTTAAGGGAAGTTTACAGTTGGAACTAGTGAAAATCCCAGAAGTGAGAAAGATGTCCTCCAAGTGCAAATATCACAAACATAACATGGCAGGGAGATACCAAACCAGTCACAGGTTCTGTTGAACAAGCTTTGCTCTCTGGGATCAGCACAGACACAGGAGAGAAGCTGAAATGATCCCACACAATACACCCACATGCATTGCCCACGAGGTCCCACGTTCCACAGCTGACTTGTGTGGACTGAGGCAAGCACTGCAGGTCTGTGGCAAAGTGGACATTTCTCCAGGACTGACGGGGACAGTCAGATGGGATGAAATGCCACATATGACATCATACAGTGCAATGCTCCATTGCAAGCATTCTCTTTTCCTCACTCCAACGTTCAAAGCCATGCTTTTAGCTTGCATAGCTGAGATGCATGCACATGGCAATTCAACTATGCTGGGATAAGGCACAGCTTTTCCAGAGTTCTCAGGCCCACACTTGGAATGTCTACACAATGCACCACTATTCCTTTATCCCCTTTGGACCTCACAAAGCAGAAAAGGTTTTGGAGAAGCAGTCAGTCCTGCGATTTGTTGTCAGGCTTTCTCACAGTGTCAGACAGTAGAGTCTTTACTAATTAAAAAACCCCAGTTCTCTCCTAGAAGGCAGCAAGTCACATGTGCAACACCATGGACCAACGCTTGCTTGGGAGCCAGGTAACAGTGCTGGGGCAGGAGGACAGGGGGAAATAAAGGGATCTACACACAGAACACTCGGTTCTTGGAGATCCTGAGCTCCTTACCTGTGCATCAATAATTTTCTGCTTTGCATCGATGACAGCTTGCATCTCTGCATGATCTTTCTTCAACTCCTCTTCAACTGCCATGAGTCTGATGAGCAAAAAGAGGTACAAATTAGGACACTTTAATACTATTCTCGAGTGTTTCAGGTACTCTGGCCTGTTGGTTTGACTTCTTTGATTGTCCTGGCTCTGCAAGAGAAAGATTCTGCTGCACTTAGAAAAGCTTATCTATCCATCTGCCACTCCCAATTTGGTCTTTGCAAAAGGGACATGGCCAAAAATGCAACTGCTCTGAAAAAACTCCTGCCTTGAGTACAGATCCCAAACAAAGAAAAAAGACCTGTTATAAGTACAACAGAGACCAGGGTTAAAAATTCTTCAACATTTTCCTTCAGTCTCCTGGCAATCTGAAGCAAGTTTCCACACCTGCATCCCTGTTTCTTTATCTCTAAGGCAGGATGGCAGCAGTCCAGAGATGTCAAGAAGCCCATGCAACTACCTTCTTTAATGCCAAAGAGAACACACGACACGGGGGAGCTGCTTGTCCTACACAGTCCCAAACTTCGCAAAGCCTCACCTGCTGATGATACTTTTCATCTGGCTGTCCTTCTCCTCCTGTTGTCTGCGCAGTCTCTCCTCACTGTCTTCCAGCCTAGATTTGTACTCCATCAGCAGCTTCTGCATTTGCTGCTCTTGCACCAGGAGCCGCCGCTCGTACTCCTCCAGCCGGCGACTTGACACCTTCAGGCGCTCCTTCAGCTTCGCTATCTCCTGTTCGTACTGCAGGTGGAAGGGAAGGAGGAAAGAATCAGATGCAAAGGAAAAAGGAAGAGATCAGATCATTATAATCTGCTGCTGCTGTTCAGAGAATGACATTTTTTTTTTTCATGAAGAATAAATTGATAGAAGGAAAGGAAATGACAAGCAAACAGCTGTGGGCAACCACAGACAAGGAGCACGTAGGCTCCCATTGAGCATCAGGCTATTCCCACACTGTAGGATGTCATTCTGTAGCACAATTTAAGCAGTCAGAGGGCCCTGACATGGCTCCTCAGCCCTGACCGGTAACATCCCCAGTTACTCCAGACTCAAGCAGTTCCCAGACAGAAGCTTCTAACAGTGCTGAACTGTAACAGTGTTCTGGGGTGGCCAAACTTACAAAATGGACCGGTATGGGACCCGAATAACTCATTCTTCAGGATCTAATCAAGGCATGAAACCACAGAGCAAATAATTCACTACAGAGTAGAGTTTGTAAGTTTACTCAGCTGAGGTTTTGTTCTCCTACTTACTGTCTCTGTGGACAATCACTTCTGCAATAGGGCAATGAATCTCAACATATTCCACTTTGGTTTGGGTTCATTCACCTTTCCTAATAATCCTATGTTCCTGCTTCTTGTCCAGCAAATGTTCTCCTCTTCACTCCCTACCTTCTCAAAATACCAAACCTCTTACTGAACTTCATCACCACAGCAGCATATATACAGCATAACTGTATTTGGAAAAATGCTACCTACTCCTGAAAATAAATACGCTTTAAAAAAACATCCTGGAGGTTTCATGGACACCCAGAAGCACTGTCCTACCTAGGTGACAGGCATTTGCCCCAGGTGAAACCCAAGACAAAATCTGAGTACTACTACTGATGAAGATTGATTGCATTTACAGAGCCTTGTACAATCACTTAGCATATCCTAAACTATACTCAGGTAACAATAATGATTTTTTTTTTATTTAATGGAGTTCAATGATCACTAAAAAACTTTGCAAGCATAGAAAAACAGCAGTATGCTGTAGCTATAGTGTTGTCATAAAAAATAATGACTTGAGCAGGATCCAATAGGCTCAGGTGACTCATAATGCAAGGAAGTGCCAAGTACCAGCCTCTCATGTACAAACCCTCAGCCATGTCACTCTGCACCCATTTGACGTGCTGTGGCCTGTAGTGGGTTAATCTATAGCATGGGACACGGCACTACAGATCTGTGTGACAGCACGCACAGCAGGAAGTCACACCGACACAACCAGTGTTTGACGACATGACTGTCACAGCAGCGCCTGAAAGCTGTTCTCCACTCGGCTGTGGGGTGGACAGGACTTGCTGTCAGCCCTCAAGCCAGCACCATATGGAATAAAATCTACCTTCTCAGCATGCTTGACTTCATCTGGATTCTGCTCTGCGTCCTCCTCCACTTCTTCATACTGTCCATTATTGAGGACCCACGCAGCTGTCCTTTCCACTGGTGACATTGTGGCAGAGTCCACGGGCGACTGAACCTGGAGCAGAGATACCTGTAAGCATTTGTCAAAGAAACTACACACAGATCAGCTCTAACATTTAGTTTACTTGGAGGAGAAAAAGGACCACGAATCTGTCAGTCTCAAAGGATCCCCAAAACCTCCTTTGCAGAAATGCTTTATCCTCCCTTGAGCCTGGACCCGCAGCACTTACTTTAGTCCCTCTAAAACCAACGTACTTGAGAATTTTTTCTTCCTCACTAAGTGAGTTTCTCTCTGGAAAACCTCTTGTTCCCAAATCCCATTCACACCCACCTTTCCCCTTTGCCAGATTTTCAGTAAGGTTTTCTCAACCTGTGATTTCTCTCACAAAGAAAAAAGAGCGACAAAGCTGTCTGTCCAGGTAAGACAGATTGCTTTCTCTGGAGTACCGAGGAGCTTGAGTTCGGAGTGGGTTTCTTTGCCAGGCTGCAGACAGACAGTGCAATGGAGGATGGGGGCTGCGTGGCTTGGATATGAGACAGCACAGCTGTACTTCAAAGTGGCAAAGTAACATTATCACTGTAGTGCCTATCAGACTTTTGTAGCTGTACACCCAGACAAGGCTGTAAAAGAAACTCACGGCCAGCAGTGCTTACTGGGAGAACTGTAAAACATCATCAGAGGCTATCTTCTTTAAGGGAATCCAAAAAGGAAGCCAAGAAAAGAAACAAGAAACTCTCTGCCTAACTGGGGAAAATATGGCTTGCTACAAATTCCAAGCAATTTTCATGGACAAAGACAAGTTTATAAGCACAGGAATTAGCATAATTACCCCTGAAAGAGCAACACTGTCCTAACTTTTTGAGAAATGCGAAAGATCAACTTCCCCCCTTCCACTTGTAGCTTCTTTTTGTGCTCGAGCAGCTCTTCAGCCCATGCCTCATTTCAGTATTGCACCAAAGTGAGATGTGCTCCATGGCAGGGGGATTTTGAAGTCTCAGTTTCACTGTGGAGCTCTTTACCAGGGGAGTAACAGCTTCTTCAGATGTGTCAGGTGAGGGATCATGGCAACCTCCATTTCGGTTTGTCTCATTCACGAGAACAGGGTTGGTGAGTGCTGCACACATCCTACACCAGCGCTGGCCAGAGGATCTGCCTGCAATGGCCCAGCTGTCCTGAGCAGTGATGAAGACTCCAGCACTGGAAGAAGCCATGCAAGGATATAAAGGTATAAAGGCAAAGGAAAGCAGTAGGAATTAGGCAAAAATCCCTGGATTTAGGCAGAGGCCTTTTCACTAGAAGCTGTCCCAAGCCTTCACAGCAGAGTGCAGTGAGACAGCTTGGCGCAGCTCCTCTGGTATTTGCTGTGAGGCAGCCAGGACAAAGGACAAGAGACACTACGGACTGTGTGTGGCTCTGCCACCAACAGGCTCTTCTCAGAGGTAAACACTTTGGCTCTAGGAACTGCTGGAGAAATTGGGAACAGCTATGGGCAGACACTGTCACCGTTCACTGGAGTTACGGAGAACTAAGACAGCAGAAGGTTGACTATAAACATCACCAGCCTTGTCCCAGACTGCTGATCACCAGCAAACCTTGCCAAACAACCTTGCAAGCCACAGGACAGAATATTTTCAGCAGCCAAACTCATAAAGCCTACAAAGACCAAGTGGATGGCAAGCACTTCACGTGCTAATGGGTTATGAGTTATACTCTGATAAAGGGGAAAAAAGAAAAAGCCTGCTAGGAATGTGTATTAATTCTTCTCTTTGCCTTTCTTCCAGAGGAACATACTGACATTTCTGTTCCCACCTACCTACTCAGTGGAAATGGAAGGCAAAAACTGACCTCTCCCAGCAAACAAAGGGCCTAGCTCTATATTCAGAGACAAATGGGACCTTGTAGAGAACAGAGTCTAATAATTATAACGCCCACAAAGCATGCCTAGAAGGAACATGCCCAGAAAGAACATGCCCAACTTCTCTTTTCTCTTTTTCTTTTTAAAATAAGAACAGAATTCCACAACATGATTTGCAATTAAAAGGACGCAATGGAATTTGCCTCAAAAAAAAAAAAAAGTCCCCTTGATGTAGCACACTTCAAGACATTTCTCAAGGGTGTGGGGAAGGAAAGAACAAATTGATTTCTCTGAATAAAGTAGGAGCAAGTACTCCAGTGGAAGAATGCAAGAATCCAGTGAAAACAATTAGTATGGAAAGTAGAGTGGAAAAATAAGTAGATGCACATCGTCTACAAGAGGGGGAAAGGAGATTGCCCTGAAGCCAGTCATAGTTGCAGGCATCTGTGAAGTTGAACGTAAAGAGTAACTGGAGAAGAGGGAAATCCAAGACAGTCCCTTTGATGCTACACAAGCAAAGGTACCTCATGTACTTGGGGGCAACCGGGTAATCAGCAATTTCAGATGAGAAGAGCCAGGGGTTTGAAAACAGCTAAACAGAACGTTTCTTGTAAATACAGGCAAGGCAGAAGCCCTCTGTGTAAGGTGTAGGCACAAGGACTGGACACACACCGCCTGTACTTCCTCCTCCTCACCCTAACACTTTAAAAGTAAAGCCTTCTTTGTGTATTTGTGTAGGCACTTCCCATAACAAGCCCTGAGGAGAGGCACCAGCTCCCTGGGGATCGTGGCCAGGACACTGCACGGAATCACGCACTTGAACTCGGCAGATCACACAACACAGGTTCACACCAGACGCCTGAGCACTGCAAAGGGAGTTTATCCTTCCAATTCATCCTGGTTACTGGCCTAAAAATTTCCCAGCACCTCTGCACTAGGCTTAGCTGCATTCAATATACTTTACCTACCAACCCCTCTACGTAGACACATGCTCCAAAGGAGGAAACAAACATACGCCCTTCAAATAATATGCCTTTTTCTTTGGTATTACTAACTTGGCATATTAGGCTTTGCTTCATGATTCAGTGTTTCTGTACTTTAAGGAACTGGAAGGTATCAAAGTAGTTTTGAAGCGCTGATTGCTCCTGGGTTCCCAGGCATCATCCAGATTTTCCTCCTTTTGACTGTAAGGGTCAGGAGTTTGCCAAGGAAGCTACACCGACAGGGATACCAGTAAAACCTTTGGCAGAGCAGGAGCTCACGCTGGCAGCTAAGTTCTTCTGCCAGCTCTACCTTACAAGCCCAAAGCCTTCCCCCTGCATGACCATGTCTTCACCAGCGCTTTTGTCAACAGGGCTATGTCAGCATGGAGGATCACAACCTCTGGCTCCTCGTTGGTGTAGCTTCACCGGCAGCGTGGAGCAGTCCCAACCTCAGGGCCTGCAACGTTCTTGAGTGAAATTCCTCCCTCGTGCCTGTGTGCAGAGCAGCATCCTTTCCAGAAGGTCTTGTGGAAAGCATGAGCTTAAAAAATTTCCTTCAATACTAGGGTAAGGTAAAACAAACATGACCATGTTTACTCTCACAGTGACCACAGAAGAAAATGCTTAACCCCAAGGAACAGCGCTGGTGATGTCTCCAGGAGCCTCACCCTGCCCAGCTGGTAAGTCTGTCTGCACTAACATGACATTTTGAAAAACAACCACCTTCCCTCTGACCTGCAGATTGAGACATTTTCTACCTTTGCTGTAGTGCCAAGCATTTAAATACTCATTTTCTCTTTAACATTAAACTAATTTAGGAAAAGATTTTCATATACAGCAAATCACAACAGGATTTTTTTCTTTTTTTTTCTTATTTTTAAGGTAAAGGAATGTTGGCTTTTTGACAGGAAAATCTTGATTTACAGTAGCCTATGAACAACTGATAAAGTGCATTAGGAGCTGATATAAATAAGCACTCCTTTCCAGAAAGCGTTTGCATTATTCATAGTTTGGGATGATTAATGAAAAAGCAGTATTTATTTGGGGACCAGCAATAGATTGTTGCATCATGGTGAAATATAGATTTCTCCACACTTAACACAACTGTACTTCTCTGTTATTTTGGCAGCAGTTCACTCTACGATGTTTTATCTTTGTTTATTTGTCTGTTTTTAAGTAGCTATGCTTTTAAATTAGCACTGCGGGGCAAATGCATTCTCATGTGGTGATTTTATGTAAGATCTGGAACAAAACTGCTTCTGTTTTTTTTTAATTCAGGGAAATTTTCAAGTTCTGTTTCTTTCATTTACCTTTGTAAATAGAGAAATTTTTTTTTTTACATTATTTTTTTCTTTAAAAAAAATGGTTTTCCTTACCTGCTGCGTTTGTTGCCGCTGAATTGCCCTGACCTTTGGGACAGGGCTCTCTCTGGAGGAGGAGGACTGCTGGCGGGATCGGCTCCCGTTCTGCATGGGCTCGGTGACCATGGCCCCCGAGATGCCCGAGACGCTGCCCGTGCTGCGCAGGGAAGCGCTGTGCGGCAGGGACTGCGGCGCCTTGGCCCGGGCACCCAGCCCGGCTTGGTCCATTTTGCGGATCTGCGCTTGGCTGCTGCTGTTCTGGCGGGGCAGGGCGATGGGGACGTGTTTGTCTGGGACCGTGTGGCGCCGGGAGAAGTCCTCACTCTGCGTGCTACGCTTGGTGAAGTCCTCCATGCTGCTGTTGCTGGGTCCACTAAGTTTAAAGTCTTCGCTGTTGCTTCGGCTCCGGGAGCTGGCGGTGCTCAGGTTCTCCAGGCTGGAGTCCACGGAAGCTTTCGGCATCGGAGGGGTTGGGTTGTTGAGATGGTAAACTGGGTTCTGGAAAGACAGAGGCTGGAGGCTGCCCTGTTGGTTCAAAGCTGGGTGCAGAGGCCTTCTCACCTGGGGAGCGCTCTGGGGTGTGCTCTGAGTTTCCCACAGCTGTTTGATGTTTGCTACTTGGGTGATAGAGAGCTGGCTGCCGGCCAAGCGCAAAGGCACATCGTGCATAACAGAAGCATGGTCACTGTGAGCCGTGTGAGGATCCTGGAGGTCCATCAGAGAAATGCTACGTCCATTGGGCAAGACACTTTCCCTTTCATCCTTATCTGAGTAAGTCATGCTCTGGGTGGATGCCTGCT
>NW_010305925.1:53301-56030 GCF_000700745.2 Antrostomus carolinensis
TGCTGAACCAACAGTAAGGTCTTGCCCCTAAAATATCCGTCCACATTTTCCTGGGCTGGAGACTTCAGCTTATGCAAGTCACTGTGAAGTGGAAAGGAATTTGGTTAATTTTTAAGCAGCCAAGACCATGAGAGATCTTTCCTAAAGAAGTCTTTCTACCTCATTTAACCTCCCCCCCCCAAACTGAAGCTTCAAGGAACCACATTTCCTTTTATGAGCAATTTGTGTTCAAGTTAGAACACACTCTTCCTTAATTACCACTTATCTTTGAGAATTACACTTGATCCAAGAAGCGCTTCATCTTTATTTTTTCCACAGGTGAAATGCAAACGGTACCCACCGAATCCTCCCCCTTAGACATTTCTGTCTCCAGCAAGACCAGTTCAGACCCCATTTAACCCTTCGCCAGCATTATGCATTGTGGGTGCCTGAAGGTTCAACAGGAGTTGTGTGAAGGCTCCTGCAGATCTAGAGGTGATCTCGGAGGGTAGACACTTCCACGTGACAAAAGCAGCCCTCCCACCTGACAGCCCAGAAACTTCTCAGAGACCACAGCATCCAACCAAGCTTTTTGGCAGTTCTGCCACGTCACAGCTTTTTGCTTCAGATTAACAGTTATTACAGAGGGAGAAATGCTGCGCTAGACAGAGGAGGGACTATTTTTGCTGTTCCACTGGTAACAGGTTCTACCTACAGCCCAGGTTTTTCATCAGCAGTAAATAAACGGCCTGATCTCCAAAAGGAAACGTTATGGCTGACTATGCATCCGGACGTATAGATTGGCAATAAATTGCAAGACTGTTTTTTAGTAGCTAAAATCATCAGCTCCCAGAGAGATGTTTGAATCCTGGAGAAGTCAAAAGCTTCAGGTCTCCACCCTGTGTACCTTCTCACTGGGACTGTGTATTCCCCGTGACGGAGGCCCAAGCTCCCCACTCCTGCAGCTGGCCTGGGCAGACAGTTCAGGTGATGAAGGACTCAACCCCTAACAACCCCTTTATCCCACAGCTTCCCTGGAGCTCTGGCTGTTACATACCCATCAGTGGGGTCCTCAAATATCTTCTGAAGCCCTGAGGAGAGACTGCCACTGACGTTTGGAGTAGAGCTGTGCTCAGTGAAACGCCTCAGCTGCTGCTGTATCGGTGTAGGGTTGGTCATTGATTTGGTGATATCGGCAAGAATACGAGGAAGAGGTCCCAGTTTTGCCACAGTCGCCTGTAGGAAGGAATTTTCACCCTAATTGGACAACAAGCACCGCGACATCCGCCAGGTTTGTTTGTTTTTGGTTTGGTTTGGTTTTTTTTTTGATAACGATGCACAGAGGCGGAGGGGTTGGAGGTGGAAGGAAGGAGGGTGGTGGGTGGTTGTGTGCGGGTGTGCCAGGACCGTAATGCAGTGTTACGGAGCAGCGTAACCACGGCGACGAGATGGATGGAGGAGACGAAACGGGGTGCAGCAGACATTGAGGAAAGAAAAGGAAATAGAAAAGAAATTAGGATTGACCCCCAAAAATAAAAATCATGCTCAATAAAACAAAACTATTGCCATTCCAATGCAAAACTACCATGCAAAGCAAACTAAGTCCGGGGTGGGTGAGGTCAAAGTGAAAACTATGGTGTCTACTCATTAAAGGGCATTCAGAGACTACAGATTCAGCTAGTGGGGGGAACTTTCCAGGCAAAGGGTGTCATGTGGTGAAGGAAATGCATGCCAACAGACAAGGGGATGCGGCATTCAGGGGGGTCATGAGAGAATCGCAAGGGTTGAGGGAGATGGGGAAAGGGAAGGTCTTCATTTCATAAGCCTTTCGGTTTTTGGCATCCTACACTGATGCCTCCTTCTGTAGCATCCTGTTATCAAAACCTGAGGCATTCTTCACTACTTGAAAGTGAAAAATAACTGCACAAAAACACCAACGATCCTCATCTCAACATTATCATGTCAGCCTGGAATTAAATGTGTAGCTTCTTGTTCAATCACATGTGAGCTCAGTGTTGGCCAGGCCTCGGGTAAGAGCAGCTGACCTTCCAGCAAGGAAGGCTGCTCCTTCACGCTCTTTATCTTTCTCCCCTCTTTGGGTCACTGCTGGTTTTAGCATCTACAGGCACCTTCAGCCTCTTGGGACTGCAGGAAGAAGGTGAAAGTGCTGGAGGTTTATTATAAAGTACAACTCCTTGACATAAAGGTAATGGTTTTTTTCAAAGATATCCTATTTTTCCTGTAAGCAGGTATTCAGTCAGTTTGGCTCCAGAAAAAAGGTCTCTTTACAGACCTCATATAGCACTTCTTCTGTGTCTATTAAAACCTCTGAGGTGACTTCTCTCATCATTTCCCAGTCATTACAGACAGTAAAGCAGCATTGCAATGTAACTTTACCCCTGAATTCTCTTTTTAGCAAACCACTACACCAGCTCCCAAGGGCCTGTTAGGATGGATTCACACATCTAACCTACAGAAAGGGCAAAGCAGATCTGCTTTGGCCATTTCTCCAGGTCTGGCTTCTCCCTTTCCTTGCTGCCCAAGCCATTTACAACTGTGGCATTCAGAGAGCAGCTCACAGTAACTAACACCAAGTCCAAAGACTGGAGCTGGCTTTCTCTTGACCCGATGCCTGACCAGCTTGGGGGGCAGGTGGCAGTGTCCCCTGCACTGGTGGGTGCACCTCAATTTGTAGAAATGGAGAATCTGGTCATTTGAGTGCTGACTTGGCCTGTTTTCCTGAGGCTGCT
>NW_010305925.1:56061-57672 GCF_000700745.2 Antrostomus carolinensis
TACACTGTGTGCATGTGTGAGGGAAATGGAAAAATGAGACCATAAATTGTTATCAAACTAAGATTAATATATACTGCCTTTTTCAGTCAAGGACATTTCAAGCTACTCTGATGCAACAAGCGCAGGTTTTTGTTGTCTGTTTTAGATAATGTACTGTGAGGAAATAGATACCCAACAAATAACTACTTTGGCAAACGTTAATGCAATAAAGCATGAAGAGTGCATTGCGATTCACCTCACCTCTCCACTTTCAAAAGAATAATAATATAAATGGAATATGGACAAAATAATGCACCTCTAAAAGCTGAAACACGGAACATTTCGATAAAAAAATAATCACTCAAGCTTTTCTGGGTCTTATCAACCACCTTTGCTATCAAGGTTTTAATGATTTTGGACCCTGCAAAGCCACATAGCTAAGGAAGAGCAAACTCCTGTCTTTTCTCCTTCTGTAGCTAAATGGAAGCGATGCTTGTTGCTGGAGATGTCTATTGTGATCAGCAAAACAGAACCTGGACAACACGTATGACCCCAGTGCAATACAGAGGCAGGAAGCATCTCGCTTGTGTTACAGGATAAAACAGTGGAACCAGGTTTTTACATGGCAACCTCTCTTATACTAAAAACTAATCCAAAGGCTACAGAAATGAGGACATCTCAGCAGGCTTTGGATCAGGTCTTGAATGAGAACAGCTCTGCCTGGTCAACACATTCCTCCATCAGAGCTGGACAGGGTAGGAGCTGGTGTGCAGCAAAGTAACTCTATCAGCATCAAAAAGGGCACTGCAGCATTTTAATTCTCTGTCCAAACACCCTCCCTTTTTTTCCAGCTCACTTATGAGAAAGGAACAGCTGCTGAGGGAATTCCAAGTCTACTTTTAAGTGCTGCCCTCTCCACCATTTAACACCCATCCTTACTTAAGGCTCTCCAAAGTGTTTGCTCTACTGCTTGAAGCCCAACCACTTCACATGCCCTGCTTCAGGCCCTGAGCTGAAACCATGGAAAGAACAATTGTGAAATAACATTATCAAACATTCCTCTCAAAAGCTGTTGACTAAGTTCTCCCCAAAGCAGGCTTCAGCTGCTCCCTTGATGTTTCTTTGTGTTTACTGTTGCTACGATACAATCGCCGGATTCACCCTCCCGGGCCTCCAGCCTGCTTTACCTTATCAAGTTGGGACACAACCTCCCATAAGAGGGAATGCAAAACCGAGAGCTCTCTGCCCAGGTCGATGTAGCCCTCAAATCCGGGCATGTTTGAGATGGTATCTGGATTAGAGATCTCCAGAAGAAAACGCTTCATTCCTCCCCACTCGTGTTCCAAAAAGTCATTCATGAAGGCCATATACTCCTCCTTATTACCAAACCTGCAAGAAAGGGGAGGGGGGGAAACCCAGTCAGTAACCTCCACACAAAATACAGAGTACAGGTGCTTATGGACAATTACTTAAATGCTTAACTTTAGACCCGCCTTCTAAAGATGTGGTCTGAGTGGAAAAACAAAATGGACAATCTAAGAGATTTACTGCTTTCTTGGACTTATTTAAATAACAGTAATTCACTGGTTGTATTACGAACAAGGAGCCTGACATAATCTCTGCCTCTGTCCT
>NW_010305925.1:57722-63262 GCF_000700745.2 Antrostomus carolinensis
ACTCTTTCTCTGCTCCCCTTCTCTGCATCCCCTCCCCTGCAAGAGACAAGCCATGCCCTTTGTATCATTCAGCTGGGAATTTTGGAGGAAGAAAGGAGGAAAATCATGATCCTTGGTGGGAACAGGCCTTTTTTCTTTTGCAATAGCATACACACTGACATGTTAATGCATGACTCTTCCTGGTTTTATACCGTGTCCTCTCTACTGAATTCAACACTGCCCCAATCTGCATGTGAAAAGGAGAATTCATCTAGCTCACTGCTGAGGTGTCTCGAGGGGAATGGTGTTCACATATAAGTGAGAAGTTTCTTGCTTTTCTCAAGCTGACTTCAATCTGCCAGAGAATCAGCTGCCTGCAAACACGACTACGAAGCATGGCTCTCCTTGCTCCACAGCAACCTGTGGTGACTTGCACCCCTAAAGGCACAGATTTCAGTTTTATTGCCACCACCTACTTAGCAAAATTGGCGAGATTCTGAATGACTTTAGCGATAAGTGTGAGTGTGCGAGATGTCCGGTCGTCAGGATACTCCTGCATCAGGCTAAAGAGGCTGGGGGACATGATAGCGGGGCACAGGAAGCGGAGGAAGAGGGAGGCACTGATCAGGCGTTCACTGATGTCCTGCTTGCCCCTGCTCAGGCACTGCTGCTTCCAAGATGCAAACACCTCCTTCAGCTCACGAGGGAACACGCTGAAAAACAATAAACAAGGAAATAAAATCGCACGGGCAATGAGATGCAACGAGTTGAACTGGTGACCAATCACCTGAAATAATGATCTGTGAGAAAACATGATCAGCTCTGTTGGTTTTGTTGGGTTTTTTCCCCTTTTCTCTCTAGACTAGGAAATGTCATTAGGCATCTATTCTTAGATCCCCGTTTAACCTGGTGATACTTAAGTAGTCTTTAAAGCATCCCTTGTTCATGTATGTTAAGTGAAGCCATTTTCAGACACAGTGATTTGCAAGCTGAGAACTACTAATCCATCGCTACTCTGGAGCAAGCAGGGGGGTAGAATAATAAAAACAAACTGACCTCATCTCCATAAGTGAAATGTTTATTTTGCTTGTTAAGCTCTCTCAGTATTTCACATGTGCTTCATCCTGAAGCAGAAAGGCCCTTCTCCTTTCACTAATACTCAGAAACAGAGAGTAATAGAAATCTCTCTGACAGTGTTTCCTCTCTGTGATTTCCTGTTCAATTCTACAGATCTAAAGGGTCTGCAAGTTTCCTGCAAAAAAAACCTTTCAGCTTTTTATTCCAAGTTCAAGCTAAGCTGTGATCTTCTCACTTTCTTCCCTCCTTATTCAGTCACAGCTCAGCATGAGTTCCCTTGGCAGAGTATTTCAGCAGAAGCTCCTGTCAGGTGCGGTGTGTGGGACTGGAACCTCTCAATTTGGGCACAAGTTCCACCTGCTATGTGGTGTCACACGTAGGAAGGTAGTGAAGGAAGGAAAGAAATGAAGGCGGTCTCAGAAAATAGATGGGTCTGTGCTATTTCCCTGCACAACGGCTGTTTTCTCATCTTCAGAGGAGGAATGGGTACCCTCTAAGCAAATGATCTAATGGGGGAGAAGGGGAGGGGAGATGCCTCACCAGTAAGAATTGATAATCTTGCAGAAGGCCAGCTCACAACACATTTTCAGGTTGCTCTGATGATCTGTTAATTCACTGGATGAACATTTGCTGGGATCCACTTCACAGTTTTCATCTGACTCATACAAAGCCTTGATAAACTCCCCTGGACAAAGGGAAGAGGACAACAAACCAGGGTAGTTACATGAAAAGCCTCCTTGACACACCTTTAAATCCTGCTTATGCCTTTCCTTGGGAACTGCCTCTCCTGCTCCCGGGGTCTGCAATACAGCCTCCAGACAGCAGATGTTGGGGACACGACTCCTCCCAGCTCTCTCAGAACAGAGAGCACTTGCTGTACCAGATCAGAGGGCTGGTGCTCTGATGCTCCAGCCTCCTGAGCCCTCTCTGTCACAGATCCAGGTGCAGTAACAGCATGGTTTTGCTTATAACCCTGCAGACACTTCACTTACAGCCTGAAGAATAGGATTTGACTTTATATTCAAATTGTATTATCAACTATAAAATTATCCACAGGCTTGGAAACAAAGGTATGCTATTTGTCTTCATGATTTCCCCAGCAAACGCACTTGACAATGCTATTTATTTTTATTATTTCTAAATTTACAATTTTTTTTAATTTTAAAAGTGTCACCTTGCTCTTGAATAAGAGTAATACCCCAGTGCTAGCTAGAGACTGCTAATTTTCTCAGTCTCTTTTATCAACACCTTACGACATTTTTATAGCCTGCATCTTTCAAAATCCTTTGCATTTCTGTCATCTTTCTCTTGCAGCATCACAACAGAAACTGGTCACATACAAAAGCAGATGAAGTTTCCTCTGTTCAACACACTGGAATGAACTACTTAGTCATTTTCCTCCTATATATGCTGGTACTTCAAATGGTTTTTAAACTGTTGTTCACTAGGAAAAACTCTTTATTCATGCATTTAATGATGCAATGTCTTTTAAGTTCATCTCCTCAGATGATCTTGCTGGCTCTGAGCTAATACCACAAGGCTCATTTATGCAAAAGAGTTTTGGTTTTTTTTGTCTTTGTTTTCATAAAAAACCCTTAAACACCTCCCAACCCCCTTCCCCAAATCTCAGTCAGCAGTGTTCTTGCAAGCAAAGCAGGCAGCACATTTTAAGCTGCTTTTTTAATTTTTTCCCCTATTAGGGTCCAAAAAATTTCTGCTGAGGGCATCTAGATCACTTATTTGCCAAACTCTCGGCATCACTTCTGTTGAGCCAGTGCTATTCTAACTGGTGTTTACTGGATTTTTGTTTTTTTTTTTCCTTAATCACGTTTGAAACTCATTCTTTGTGGTCCACAAGACCCTGCCTTCATCATACAGTAAGATGCTCTTATGGATGTATTAAGTAGCTAAGACCAAGCTTAATGTTAATCCTTTCAAAGAACGTGGCATCTGAGCACAATGACATTTAAAACTTGACAAATAATTAGATGGGTATGTGGTCATGAGCAATCTCTTGCCCTGAGCTACAGACAAGCTGGATGACCTTAGAGGGATTTTCCATCTCTCATGTCTGATTTCCAACCTTATCACTCAGCACCAATGCTGTAAATTATGTATTAGAAGTCATTAGTTTTACACTATTTTTATGTAATTACTGCACATTAAGGGGCTTGCAGTCAAATGTAACATGCTGGTGCCACAACTGATCTGCTGAAAAGCACAGGACAAAGTAATCTGCTGCTCATTTCTCTGCACCAAGCAAGAGCCTAGGACTGCGACTTGTGCTCAGTAGTTCTGCTCATGAGAATAAGAATATCAGAACAGGCTCATTTCACTTAAGAAATGTCCAAAACGCACATAATCACAGACCTGACTACACTGACCCTTGGAACACTAATTTCGCCAACTATCTCCTTGATGACTTGCCAGCGTCTGGGATTGCTGAGAACAAGCGAGACTGCTGGGAAAGCAAGCTGCCTTTTTTTTTCTTTTCTTTTTTTTGTGAAAGGATGTGGTGTGGGACTTGGCTTTGGCCTGATCTTGTTTCTCTTGTATCAATTTCCAAAGCTTTCTTCATCCCAGAAACAACAGGGGGATGGGTGGCTCATTGTGCAACCTTGGGTAACAAAGATTGTGTGGAGTTGGTGAAAGAACCATATCAAGGCCCTGAGTCTCTTCAGAAGAAAGCATGTGCACATTTTTGGTCAGCTTTCATAGAATCATAGAATGGTTAGGATTGGAAGGGACCTTAAAGCTCATCCAGTTCCAACCCCCCTGCCATCAGCAGGGACACCTTCCACTAGACCAGGTTGCTCAAAGCCTCATCCAGCCTTTACTGCAGTATTAGTTGTGTGGACAGTAATTCCCAAGGCAGTGGCTTATGACTAGAGCAAAACCTTTTGGTGGAGAGAGGACAATAACACAGTTATCAGAATCCACCCCGGCATGTAACCATGGACATTAAGAACTTGCCGGGGAAATGGAGTAGGACATCACAGGTTGGCCAGGCAGTTGAACGAGGTGATGAATAAAGAGCATTTGGATAAACACAGGCAGGAGGCTCCCTAGATGGGCTGCATCTTGATCTCCTGCCCTCTGCTGCTCAGCAGCCCTGGAGCCTCACACTCTCTGGCCATGTTTATCTGTTTGTTGGGGCAAGGTACCAGTTTAAAAGGTTAACACAAATGTTTATAAATTAATTGCTCTGTGGCAAAAGTAAGGGCTGAGCAAGTCCAAGGGTCACTCTGGAATGTGCCAGCATTACCAAGAGTTGTGGCTGAAGCATCTGGACATGAATTATTTTTGTACTATCTGCATTCAACCCAAATGCTAGGGTGGGCAGCTCATGCTCAACACTTGTTAACACCACAGCTAAGATTTGCTGTTAACTACAACAGCAAGTGAAAAACCCTGACTGGAGGTACCCCAGCAACACACACTTGTGGATGAGAACCTGGGTTGTCAACCAGCTACCCCTGAGTATTTCTAACCCCCTCAGCCTCAATGAGTGCAGCAGCTTCGTTAGCATAAAAGGAGATTAGTGAAATATATGCTTCACATTCCTAATCCTTTCTGAAATTTCCACCTAATTGTGTTGCACATGATACCAGATTCACTCCTGACACTACAACGGTCTCAATTTCTGCTGTGAAACTACGTGCCAAAATCCCTTTTTTAAGGCTGTTCATTTATCAGAGGGAACAATCACCACTGCCCACAAATCAGCTGCAGTATTATACTTCATCACAACTAGAGACACAAAAGAAAGTCACCCAGAAAAACAAAACGTGGTGATACAAAATTTAAGAGGGACTCAGCTCTATCAAATCCAGTTTGCCTTTCCTTGGGTGCTACTCCTGCAGGCACCAAAGAACATCTTCCTCTGTGTGGAGGAAAGGCATGAAGAGTAACACAGCATGCATTCTGATATCGGGACACTAGACACCCGGGCTTATGCCAAGGCAGTTCCTTCCCATCCCACATTCCTAGATGCACGAGGCTTCAGTCGTGTTGCACAGAGTTCAGGATTAGCCCTTGCAATGCAAACAGGGGAGAGACAGGCACTTTCTTACCTAGTGCATCGTGAAGATACTTCTGCCCTACCAACTTTAGGTATTCCTCAATAGCTTTGGTAGCAAGTGTGTTCTCCCTGAAGATCAAGACATCATGTTCCCCACAACGATCTACCTCAGACATCACCAAATCAGTCAGGAAGTCCTGAAGAAAAAGGTCAAAGGGTAAGAGGTTATTTTAACCAGACTCAGTCATGCCAGAAGTTAAGAAGGAAGGATAACGGAATTAATTGACCAGCTTGGGACAAGGGATGAAGATGTGACATGTAGTATGGCCCAAGGAAATAGCTAAGGCTCCTCTTGGGTTTATTATATTTATAAATGTTACAGATCATAAATTATAAAGGGAGAAGCAAAATTCTCTAAAAGAAAACCTTTACAGCCAATCTTGTGCTTCAGTTTAGAACCTCA
>NW_010305925.1:63287-67655 GCF_000700745.2 Antrostomus carolinensis
GGGTTTGTCTGCTGAAACTGTGATGTTGTATTTATCTTTTAATACTGAACCATAAAAACCTGGATTTAAAAATCCAAGATGGAAGTTAGGCACAAGTTCTTACAGCTTGGTGAAATTTAAATAAGAAGAATGGTTTATATCAATCGAATTCACAAAGCAAAAGTGGTTCAGGATTTGGGAAAAAAGTTAATATACTTGCTGCGGATGTATTTGGCTTAACTTGAACTGTATTCAAATGCCAAGGCAGGAGCAGTGAATAACCTCCTGGTATAGAGTCTAATTCTCCAGTAATACTTACTTCCTGAAGTGATAACTTTATGTGAGTCAAGGACACCCAGCATTTCACAAGAAACGCTTGGTATTTTGCAAGATCAAATTTCAGCCACTGTAAAGTTCTCCAGAAGCAGCAGCATTTTTCTCTGCCCCCCCCTTTTTTTTAAACTGTTGGAAAAAAAAGAAAATCCCCCCAAAATAAACCACCACCCTGAATTAGGGCTGAGTGGTAACTGTAATTTGCTGGTTCTGCTGCAAACAGCAGCATCCTCCAAACAGTGCAACGAGCACTGCAGAAAGGTTTCATCACCCCATTATGAAGAAGTTTGAAGGTTTTATTTTTCATTTTATTATGAAGGTTTCATAACCCTGTTTTGACAGAAGCCATAAGGCACTGCTAGCGTGTGAGTGTAAAATACGCAGAACAAATATAAATAGAGATCCAAAATACTTTTAGTACTCTTTGTTTTCAATCTGTTATTGTTTGTTCTTTTCAGCAAAATCTGAGAGAATTATTTTTACCTGACACAAGCTGGGAACATCCAGCTGCATCACCACTAACACAGTGTGACCTGGAAACGTACCTTCTTTGCAGCTTTAGGTTATGGCAGCCTAAGCTGCTCAATGCTTCCAGGAAATAGAAGCTCAAATGTTCAGGTACAAGGAAGGCAAAGCTATAACACTGATTTCTCTACCTGCTGCAGGAATCCAGAGCCTGCTTTCCACCTGGATTTCAACACACCCCTGCAGGAGTTATCCCAGCTACCAGCTTCTCTTGATCAGACAAACAACTTGGTGAGGAACAAATTCCTATCACACACTGTCACAGAGTACCAGCCTCTCCAAGACATACGCCAAGGGATGAACAGTAGAGAGTGGCATATGATTACGCAAACATAAAAGGACCTTTTTGGAGCAGTTAAATCAGGCTGTGCCTTGGACGTCACCTACAGCCATCCTTCCACATCTCTAACCCTCTAACTTGTGCTTGGTCATGCTTAACTTGCTCAAACTGGCATTACTATAAGAAGCTGGCTACAGCTTGGTACTGTTCACACACCCACTTGGCAAGCAGCATCCAGATAAATCGATGCCTGCTAATGCTTCTCAGAATTTCCCAAGACCTACAGGATACTCTCCCACAACCTATTTGAAGAAACCGAGGCTCACACCAATTGCTGCCTCACAGAGAGCCATCAGCGTGCACCCAGGAGTCCTGATAACATCCCTGGGGCAGGTGGGATCACCATTAACTGAGTAGAGATTCTCCAAATGGCTGTTCAAACACTGACCAGATCGATGTTAGCATTGATTAGCTCACTAGCACTGAATCAACAATGGCTCCCTGCTGCTCATGGTATCAGAGACTCATTTATAGAAGTAATCCTCCGGTTTACCCATCTCTTGCTTACTTCTCTTTTATCCTGTATCATGGTTTTAGAAATACAGAAAAGGTTCCTGAACACTCAAGCACAGGCTCTAACTTCTCAGAATAACATGAAGTTATATAGTCCCCCTGCTTATCCTTTGTACAGAGCATCTTTAATCTTTGTATCAACTCTTAAATCACTGTTGGTGATGCCTTCCTGGTAGATGCAACTGCCCAAGTCATGTCTTTTCAAATACTTTTGGGACCCTTTTCTCAGCCTTACTCTATCAGGCACCTTTCGCTGTTGCTAATGGTCATGCCAGCCCAGGCTTTCTAGTTTCCAGCCAAAAAGACATCACCTATCAGCAGGGAGAGGACAGGGAGTCATTTGGACAGGAACTGCCTGTTCTTACCTTAGCTCTCCCCGTGCTCTGAAGAATATGCACCAAAGCACAAGCCATCTCCTCCTTATTCCTCACGCTGATCACAGGTTCCAGCACAGAGCACAGCATAGTGTAGTTGCTGGTAACAAACTCTGCGAATTCTTTATATTGCTCCATGGGCAAGATGGTGATGGTCTGATAACGGGACTTGATCCGGATGGAAGGTCCCCCCGTTTTCCCTTTGTTGGGTGTAGGGGTGCTGACTGGGTACCATTTTTCCACAAACTGGCGACCAGTTACGCTGGCCATGGGAATGTTGACCAGGCCTACGTAATTGTTCTTGTCCTTTTTCTTCTTCTTCTCCACATCCTTGTAGATGTGAACGGTGATGCTGTGAAGAGGTGGGAGACCGTAGAACTCAAAGTGCTCTCCCCAGAAAATGTTGTCCGCTTTTGTTTTGCTGGTGGTGCGGGCAAAGAGAGTGTCATCAAGGCACAGCTCACAGAAGTATTTCTTCTTGGGGGCCAGGTCCTTTGCCTCAATGATCCAGAGACGGAGTACATTTTCAGCGCGATGGCAGTTGTCCTGTGCAGAAGAAAGAGCTCAGCTTTGATTCAGAATCCCTAAAAATTGAACATTTTGTCTTCTAAAGCAGCAGCAAACGGCTGCCTTTTGTGTCCAAGGCCGGGACAGAATCAGAATTCAGTATCAGATTCTCTGATCTTCAGAATCAGAACCTTAGAAAATCAGACATTTTCTAAAGTAGAGACAAAGGGCTGTCTTTTGTATGCCAAAGGTGGGGACTAGAACATTTTGCTTCTCAAACAGCTGTACTTGAAATGGTTTAGAAAACAAACACTGCACAGGAGTCACTCAAAAGCCACTAGACTGGCATGGCACGCTGCCTTGTTAACTCCTGTGAGAACTCCAAGAGCACTGTTAGCCTGTCCATCGAAGGTGGAATGTCAGCTATGGAGCTGACTTATCAGTATTAACCAGCTGATTAATAACTTGATTCCCCTTCTCACTCCAGCTCAAATCCCCCACCCCCTTTTTTTCTTCCCCTTTTTAATTTTTCCAAACTGTGCCCCCACAGTAAAGCACGTTGTATCCTTTTGAGGTGCACGGTATCAGAAACCCAGTCTGAAACATCACAAGCAGGCAGTGGGGCAGGGATCAGGAAGCAAGCCAACGTGTATTTATTCATTAAAGCTTTGACCTACTGCACTCACTAGAATAGCACACAGCAGGTTTGATACACCGACGAGCGGACTTCTCCCCAGACTAAATTAATTGACTATGTATCTGTGGGAAGCCCTGGTACACTGGACTAAAATCCAATCATACCGTCTCCATCCCCCCGTAATCTTATTTCCATAGGTTCCATTACCTTATTGGGCTGCACTGTTCTGCGTAGGTTTTCCATCCACTTGTCCCTCTCTGCTGCAGAGGAACAACTGAAGCATTTACTGCCGCTGGAGTAGGTTACCTGGAACACAGAAATCACAGGCTGAGTTCAGGCAAGCCTAGGAGACATGTAAGGGGCTGCAAAAAGCAAGGAAGAAGATAAGCAATGCTTGAGCAACAAAGTAAATATGAAAAAGGCAGGAAAACAATATGGGAGCCTATAGAAGGCAGAGAAGTTAAAGAGCCTACAAATATAGAGAAAAAAAAAGTCATACAAATTAATATAAAGAAACACATGAGGAGGACTAGAGCCTCTTCTTAAAGACTTTTAAACAAGGCTTTAATCAACCAGTTCATTTATTTTTTTAAACATTTGTTAATTGATCCATAGCTATTAAACACTTGCAGCTTTCCCTGCTAAGTCCCAAAGGCAGATGATTTGGTTACTCGCAGTGTAAAGACGGACAGAACTAACAATGTGTTCATATAAAGCAAAACACACTGGAAATGGTGTCTCCAGGACACACAAAAGATTTCCAGGGGTCCATATATACAGCAACAGACTGAAACAAACCGAAGGAGCTGTGACCACCTGTGGCCCTGACACTCCATGTGACACACAGCTCTGCTTTCAGGCGGGAGGGAGGGAACCACCTGGCTTTCTCTCACTTTTACGTGGCCTGACAAGCTCCATTTCCTCTTTCCATTCATTCCAACAGTCTCACATCTAAGTTGTTGCCAGTTTTTTTAATCAACTCCCCAAACCTCAACAAGCTGGAAACTCTTTCCAACCAGAAGAATGAGACTGAAAAGCGAACAGGAACAGTTCCTGGATACATCCCGAGGGAGAAGGACCTGATGTGCTGGTTTTCTGCCAGAGCAGTTTTCCAGGTTGCAAACAGATCTTTGTTCCAGAAGTTTAGACACATCTGACTA
>NW_010305925.1:67669-97509 GCF_000700745.2 Antrostomus carolinensis
TGAAGACAGACTCTCACCCCCCCGCCAAGACAGACGACGATGGCCTCAGCCACATGCACGCACACGCTGTTGGTGCTGCAAGGGAAGGGCTGTGCTCGCACAAACAGCCCGTTTCCAAAGCAAAGCCTCACGCTGCTGCGCTGCAGCCTGCGCCACAACGGCCAGAGGCTCTTTGCACCCTGCTCCACGGTGCAACGGACACTGCCGCAGCTACTGGAGCTTCTCCTTTGCCCATCAGCAAAGAGCCAGGGGGCTCTGCCTGGAAATCACATTTCTCAGCTAAAGTATATTTTCTGAATTTAATTTCAGGTGAATTTGGAGAGGATGAATACGCAGCTAATGAACAGTAGTTTGTTTGAATCATACATCTGCATGCCAACTACAAATGCTTAGGTATTTATCAAATTGCAGAGATTTTTCAATTAGAAGACGTGGTAATTGAAAAATATTTCTCTCTATTGAGTGATGGATGCCATGAGCCTCAAGGACTTTAAAATCACATACCAATTAAGCAGCCCCCACCCAAACCTCAGGACAGCAGCGGCTGCTGATCTCCTCTCCAGAGTCACAGAACACCAAGGGTTCAGACCGGCTGACAGCATATAATCGGCTGCGTGTTTGGAGAGCGTTCTTACCTCAAAGCAGAAGTCTTGTCCAAGGATACTGCTGTGAAGTGGTTTGACAAAGACGTTTTCTTCTGACCCAAGATCCAGAGCCTCCACGGCGCTGCCTGGGCTCAGTAAAGACTCATGGGAACGGGACTCTTTCAGCTTTGGCAATCCACGTGACCTGCAGGAGAAGAAGGGGGAAAGGAAATATTATTTTTCTCGTAATTACCAAAAGCGCTGGCAAGATCCCAAAGAAAACTGCAACTTGTTGGGTGTTTATTCAGAACAACTTCTACAATTCATCTGTAAACCTTATGAAAATAACATGAGGCCAGTAATCCCAGACTCCTAAGGAAACATCCACCTACACAAGCCCAGGAAGTCCATTCCCACTGACCTAGAAATTGTAGCTGCTGAGCCATCAGTGAAAGAACAAAAACACCAAAACAAAAAGTTCAGAACTTCACTGCTGAAATTTAAAGAAACCCCCTAGACAGGTTTGGATATATTACTGAAAATATTTCCCACCATCTAGATTAGTAGATAAATGTTGTGTATTAACAGCAAAAAGCACACCAATCTCTAAACCAAAGCAGAACGAGAGCTACTCTCATTAGAGCAGACGATCCATCCACATACACTTGATTTTTCTTAACGTAAAACCTTTAAACGACAGTCAAATATGCAAATTATTTCCCACTTTACAATGCCCAGATTAGTTACCTACATCTAAATTCTGCATTTTCTTCTTCAGCTGTTTCCTCCAGTTTTAGGTTTCCAATTTTTTCTGATACCTCCATTTTCTTTTAATTTCCCTTCAGCGACACAGACTGCTTCTCTTTTTCAGCTGACTGTCCTGTCAGTCCCTGATCTCTGCTACCAGAGCTGGCATCACCCAAATGCACAGCACCTTTTTATTAAGGCAGTTTTCTCTTTGCCCCCACCACTTCTGAATACTCCCCAAAGATGCATCCCTCTCTCTACTATGCCGGAGCTTTTTGCAACCAACAGCAACATTGTAAGATGTGCTCTAACACTTTCTGTATTCTCCCAATTCGATTTGATGCCATGTTTGTGTGTAGCAGGGAGTTCTGTGTCAAACAGCACTGTAAAACGTGCTCGATTTACACGTGAGAGTGGCTTCATCTCTGCTCCTAACTCCAAACTGACACTGGATTGTAACTTCTGCAATAAAGTTATATGATGTTTTAGGCACAATTAGCATTTCTACTTCGAAAGATACACACTGTGTGCACAGACATTTTTTTCCTCTAGCTGGAACTCAGTCAAAGCCTTCACAGATGACCAACAAGGAGGAAGAGCAGCTCCAAGTCCCAGCTTAGCAGAAAAGAAGCTGTTTACCTGGCAGGTCTAGATTTTGTTAAGATACTGAAGCTCATGCTGGTCCCTATGCCTGTTCAGTGATCCATGGGAGTGTGTCTGTAAATGTGGCTGCACACCCAGTAAGTGTGACAGCACACAGAGCAGGTGTGAAGGTAGAGAGGCATCAGTTGTCTGTACATCTAAGCAGAGAAAAGCAATGCTCCGAAACGATGCGTTCTCACCTCTGTTTGTCCCCACAGTACTTCCTCTTTTATTCAATTCCCAGTATGAAGGCTCAAGATCAAATGGAAAATATTTAAAAAAAAAAAAATTATTTATGGAGGAGTGAAAAGCACAGCTACATCTAACATCTTCCTTTATTTGGAAAAATATGTAGTTTTTCTACACTTCCCTCACATATCTTATACAAAAAAATCCTCACAACTTGTAACCTCAGCAAGATCAAATTCCTCCTACCCTCGAGCAATCCTACAGGCAAACAGAAAGGAAAAAAAAAAAACCCAAAACAAAAGAGTTGGAAAAGGCATCTTCAGTACTTCTAAGGCTGCTTAACAAAAACTTGGGTATCACGAAGGACACATGCAAAGCAACGAGAAGAGTTCATCTGCCTGCTCTTTTGTACAACACGAAATGCTGAAGGTATTTCGTGTAGATTCACGTACGATAAGATTTATTAAACACTAAGAGAGAACTTTGTTCCCATTTAATATATTGAATGGCCTAAGTGCAGGCAGCAAAAGCCTTTCATCCGAGGGATATTACAAAGACACTGATTTCAAATGCAAACCAGCAGCAGCGGTACAAATGCGTTGGCTGCACTGTGCATGCTTTGTTATAACAGGTTCCAGCAGCAGCTGTACCAACGCAAACCCCAAACCTCAGCCATGTATAATTGAGCACTTGCTGCAGTTAAGGTAGGGCAAGTCTAAAATAAACACACCACAATACACCACTTTAATAACATCTCTGCAAAACCCTCTCTAATTTCTCCTCTCAAGAAAGCACTGCTGAGGTCACTTGGCTTCTGTCCCCTAGCCCAAACTCTCAGCAATTCCAGTCCTAAATCCACTTTGGTGCATGATGCAGGGGAGCTGGCGGAGAGCCTGCAGCCAACTCCTGCCTTCACTCCTTGTAATGCAAGGAAAGCGTGGAGTGGTCACAAAGAGAAGGAAGAGGAGGGAAAGAAAAATAATTACCAAATAAAGGAGAAAGAAAAAGAGATTTTGCAAATCCCCGTTAAGCGGAGGCTGCGCTTGGAGCGAGACAAAGGAAGCACACCTACACGAAACAACTGTACAGCCACCTAGGAGTGCATCCCCAAGTCATAGCGGTGCCACATGTCACAGCCCTTCCTTCCCAACTCCGTTCTCTGGGCTACATCTCGGACAATAAATCCTGCCGGGAGAGGAAGAAAGGCACAAAAATCCAGGAGGAGTTCTTCCTCAAGCCTTAGGTTACAAATTTCAGATGAGCATCGTGCCAAGTTGATACGCTGGCACAGGAAGAAAAGTCACAGCCACACCGGGAAAGAAATCTCCTCATCGGCTGCGCTCCCACCCAGCCCCACGGGTGACACGAAGAGGCTCCCGGGTGCTGTTACCATGGTGCGGGCTCCTGTAAGGAGATTAGGGGGTGGCTGGCAGCCCAGAGAGGCTGCTCTGCAGACACGGCAAAGGTGACCTTTCCAGAAAGAAACAAGTCCCTCCTCTTCCTTTCCTACGACAAGTTTAACAAGACCTGGAGAGTTAAAGACAGAGGGAGAGAGTGAGGCATCTTCCAAGAATGCCTCCAAACAGCCTCTGGGGACAGGGTGGGAGCAAAGGCAGGTACACACAGAAATTTTACTCCATGCTTCCACATCTCATCTTGCAAGCTACATCTTTTAGTAGCATCTATTCTGGTTCATTGCTCTTCTCACTAGTTACCTTTAGACACTTGTGTTGTTCCAGATCAGCGGGAGCATGGTTAGTTTTGTTGACCCAGGGTCACGGGGCAGAGGAACGTCTATCTGTCTGAGCAATCCCTTGAAGTTACCACATTTAAAACAGCTCAATAAACTGATTAAGTAGCTTAGAATTGGCACTTTATCTTCCCTAAACACCACAGCAATGTCGAGAAGATGCTGGTTAGATCCAACCACACACATTTACAAATGCGAGTCCATGCATCTGTAAGCACTATGGTATACATTTCATCTATTGATAGATCTGCAAAGCAAATCAGTGACTTGTGCCTAAATCAGCAGCATCCCAATCAATATGGGCAATAATTAGAAAGAAATAATAGTTCTCTGCTGCTTTAAAGCCTCATCTGATATTCTGAAGCTGTAAGTAACAATGAAGGAAAATTGCTGACTTCCCTTTTGCATAAAGGCCGCTAACATCCTTCCCAATGTCCAGCAAAGGGGCTGGATTAAGAGGGTCTTTCCAGTATGAGGTAGGAAGCTCCTGGTACAATGAGTATTGCTTAGAGTCTCTGCTAAGAGAGGGGTAATCCCAGGGAAGCAGATTACTGTAAACAGGAAGATGGCACATGCAAGAGGTGGGGGCAGGGTTGTTTGTCCAGATCTCTTTCTGTTAAACAGCTCCATTAATAACACAAATCCTGTTTAAATTACAATTAACCTCTGACGATCAGCTGGGGCTTTTTTTTCTGCTGCTTTTTTTATCTAGTGCTGCACACCACAAAAAGATTGCAAAGGAACAACCTAAGAGTTCAGAGTAAATAGTTACCAACAGTACTGAACAATTCCTACATAGGCATTCTCCGTAATTTCTTTCCAACGGGAAAAGGAGGTGGAGGAGGCGCATATCAGGGAACATTTTAATCTTCTCACCTCTTTCCACACGCTTTGGAGAACTGGTCTTCAGAGCTGCGTGATTTCCTTCTAAAGCAGAGCCCAGCCAATGCCCCAAACCACTGACCTGGCAGCAGAGTGCGACTGCTACTGAAAAAGATCTCTTCACCACCACCATCTTGCTGGCCTAACCCCAAGCTGCCCCTCTCTCCTTGCACACCATAATTCAGTATTTTTCCACTACAGGAAGGGCTCGGTTGTAAGCCGGGAACTAGAAACCTCTGGCTTTCAGTGACAGCCCATGGCACGCAGCAGCCTATTAGTCAACTTCTATTATATTCCACTGCCTATAAGGCACGTAGGAGAAAGGGTTAAAATCCTAATTGCTCTGGTTATGAAGCTCTCCTGCTGATTTTGACCTATTTAAAAGCCAACCTACAAAGCACAAAAGACTTCCAATTACTGAGCTTACCAGGGAGAGCGCTACATTGCTTGGAAAACAAGCCTGTGCACATCAATAATCTGTAAAATAAAAAATAAACCTATAGAAACCAACTACCAAGGAACAGAATCCCATAATCTGTTTCCTTCACCAACAAACTGGTGCGAAGGCAAAGAATTCTGAAAAGAGTTTTTTGTTCGGCCCAAGCACCCAGCTAAAGCCACGTCTCCACCGGTTGTACACGAAACTGTAGGTCTGCATGCTTCAAATAATCCCAGCACAATACCCGTGTGTTTAGAGACACTCCCCGAGAGCAGAAAGTTGAATTCAATACTCAGCCACTCGCAAAGTCACCGGAGAGAGCTTGGACTGTAACTTTCTGCTCAGCGCCGCTACTCGAAATCCCAGCCCTGCTGAGCTGGACCCCAACGTCGGCACCATCACCTGTGATACAGGTGCGCTCTACCAGCGCCGCAGCACCAGCATTCCCCGTGCAAGGGTTCATTCTGGAGGCACCACACCCCGCTTCGTTTTCCAACTGCCAATTAGCAGAACATCCTATTACCTGGTCAACAATTCTACAAGTCTAACCAGTTTTATTATTATTATTATTTTTTAAATCAGAAACTGCAGGTGACTTATTTCGATGCAAGTTCTACTCAGTCGGCTTTTTTTTCTGCTGGAGCCTTCCACTGAGATTCTGAGTTGTTGTTTTTTGCAAAGCCCTACCCAAAGCCTCACTGTTTGAACCCTGCATTTGCAAAGCCCTTCCCTGCCTGCCTGCTCTCCTTACAGATCTCAGCTTGTCCAACAGCCACCTCACACGGTGCAGGCAGAGAGGCTGCTGAATTTCACAGTGGTAGCGTTCTCCTCACTCCACTGTAACCGTGATCTTCTGCTATTAACGTTTCAAATTATTCCATTTTGCTGGACCAGAGATGCTTAACCAATTCATTTTACTGCTGAGCAATTTATAGGTGAATGCTCTGTGGAAGAGCCTGGGATTTGCAGAAAAGCATCAGTAATTAAGAAACTTTATGTTTTCACAAAGGGGTCAAGTGAGCCTGCAG
The DNA here is from genome assembly GCF_000700745.2 of Antrostomus carolinensis. Classification (NCBI taxonomy): domain Eukaryota; kingdom Metazoa; phylum Chordata; class Aves; order Caprimulgiformes; family Caprimulgidae; genus Antrostomus; species Antrostomus carolinensis. The sequence continues at coordinate 73,931 of NW_010305925.1, forward strand.
TGGACAGAGCAGTCTAACCCAAAGGTGAAGATTTGTGACGACAGGCTTAAGGTTGAGATCTTGTTCACTTTTCACTGAAAAAACAAAACATGTGCATAAGGATTGGGAAAACTGGTTGAAAGAAATATGTTCACCAGACCAGGAGTGAGACGTCTCTCCAGAAACAAAACCACTCCTCCCCGTTGCCCATACTCCAGTATGCAGATAGAAACAGATAGGCTGAATGAACAGAAGCTCTGAGTGAGTCAAGCCTTAATAACGCATTGTGTAACACAGATTTTTTATCCTTAGACCTAAATCGAGATAAAAATCACCCACCTTTTTTTTTTTTAAAACCGTGATCAAATTAGAACGAACAAATACAAAAAAACACAGCAAGATCTGCTTCTATTATTTATACGATCTGTGCTGTTTTCATACTGCAAAGAAAGCAGGAGGGAGGAGCAAGAACTTACCAAAAGTAGAAGAAGCTGTCGTTTGAGCAGCGATACCGTTTCACCATGAACCCCAGAGCCATGGCTACCCGCTTCCCTCCAACCTGCCGGAGCCCATCCTGAGCAAGCACACCACTGCGCTCCACTACGACTCTCTGATAATGCCATAAAATGACTTTTAGTAAAGCAGGAGGATTCCCACGTGGCAGTAAATCCCAGCAGAGCAAAACCCTCCCAGCTGTCTGCCAGAGCTTTAGTGCAGTCGCTGAGACCATGTGCAGTCAAGTCTCAAGCATCTTCCCTCCCTCACCATAAACAAAACAGGCAAGAATGGTCGGTCCACTTGGAAATACTCTTAAATTCCTGGCTGCACTCTCAAAATATTAATTCGGTCTCTCCTTTCAAATTTGATTTCCCTCAAGTCTTTCCCCATGCTTTTTTTAACATATTTTATATATTACTGACACTGAGAAAATTTTAGGGACAAATGTGTGGGTTGAAGAGCTCAGAGAACGCAGTGGGAAACAGGCTGGAAAAGCTGTGAATGATGATATGGTAACATGGTGCCAGACAACCCCAGGGCCAGAGCTGCTGCTAACCCGGCGAGATGATGCACTGGCCACACCTCTGAGGAGCTTCATTCACATCTGGCGGGGGTCACAAACCAAACAGACAGTCTGTGCGTCCTCACGTTGGTGCCTCGTGAAGAAAAAACATGAGTATTCAAGCCCAAGAGGCTGCCCAGCAAACAACCTGAACCTGGAGTAACAGAAACGATGTGAATTACAGACTGAGGGTTTATACAGAACATCTGGGTGCTGACCCACGCTGGGCTCATGTCTGGAGGGGCACCGCAGCTCTCCTCTCCCCATCCACTACCCCAGTCACACTGAAACTAAGTTTAAAAGCCAGAAAAAGTAGGTTGACCAATTGCTTTCTGCTGAAACAGAAAATCTGATTATGAAAAAAGCTGCAACTTATCTCCATCGCTCCTTCCTACAGCATTCCTGAATCCTTTCTATTTTAAACCAGCTCTGAGCAGCCAGCATCCATCCTCTGTCACCATCTGGAACAGCATGCAGTGTTACAGTATCCCAGCTCTTGATGTGCACCAGGATAACTAATCTTACTTACTCCAGAATTTTATAGGTATTTATCTATAAACATCTCCTGTTTCCTAACAGAACCCAGACACCCCAAAAGCCTGAGAAAAGCAACATGACAGCAGCCTCCATTTCCCTCTAATCCTTGCAGGGTTTTAATTTATAAAGCTATATAATGCTTTCTTTGAAGGCAGGGCTCTTGTATTTGTCAGAGCAAGAAAAGGTAGATGCTATCGGTCAGCCTGGCCCTGAAAACCTGTATAACACCATGACATCACCTGCTTCAAATGGGAAAAGGCTGACTCACCAAGGCAGGACAGGAGAGTTTTTACTGCAACAGATCAGGGCTCATACGGAAAGCAGGGAGAGCAGAAGGTGAGAGAATGGCAATTCCCTCTCAGGAGTTAAGTCAGCTGCTATGTGCTAACTTCTTTCACACAAAACCAGTTGTCGTCGGTTTGTCCCACTGGAAAAATCCCAAACAACAGCATAATTCTGAACAGAAATCAATCTTTTCAGCCTCCTCTTTCCTCCAGCCCATCTCCTCCCAGTACAGTAATCTGTTCCTCATCTTCTGTGCTTCATTCCCACATGGTTTCTGAGTTGTTTTTCCTGCTAATCTACCCACCAATTGCATTTTTCAGGCACCCTTAGCTACAGAGTGAAACATATGGGATGGAGGGAAGGGAGAAATTATTGGCAAGTTTCACTTTACAGTGGAACTGAATTTCCTTTACGGTTTATTTTATAAAATACCATTAGAAAAATAATATCTCTAACCATAAACTTTCAAAGCTGGTATACTCAATTGGTGCACTATCATTACACCACGAATGTAAAGAGAACTCCATTAAACCTTCAGTTTTTCCAGCAAAGTGTAACTACAAAGTTGAGTGGCGCTGTTATTGCTGTAAGGAAGGTGCATCACCACCAGCTTGTCCCTGTCTAATGTCCTGCACATCACTGGCTTGCCAGGGCTCTGTCCCCCAAACCTCCATGTGGACTCTGCCACTGGAACTTCTCAGGTCATTTGCTCCTGGATCCTCCTTTTTAAATCCATGCCAAGGAGACTTGAGAGGACTGACAGAATAGACCAGCTTATGCTTAATGCCATCACCTCATGCATTGTATTTTATGATATGCAAACAATCAGAGAAAATCCACACTTCATTCAGGTCTAGTTGATAATTCATGTCCACACTGTCAGGGAGTAGAGGGGGATCTGGTTTTAAAGAGAAGGTGGCTTTGCTGTGTATAATATAATGTCTTAACCCAAAGTTGTAGGGATTAATTAAAGCTAAATTTATTGGCTTTCCCAGAATGATACCATTTCCCTTACACTGCAAAAGGAAGCGTCATCAGTCCACACTCACCACGAGTACCAAGCTAAGGAAAGACAAAAACGTTATTTACAGCAAAGAGGTTTTTGCATTACAAAAATTCAAGCAAAGCTGGTTACAAACCACGGTAAAAATAACAGGTCCTTTGTCACATGGTGGCATTATTTAACATGCTCACGCTCACCGAGTGGCTTTTTCCAGCCACATTACAACTCCTTGAAAATAGAGACTTATAACTCGACTCAAAACAGACTGAGTGGCCATGACTGTGACTACAGGAGGAGCATCATCATCCACATCGTTAGTCACATTTGGTAAGTGGCAGTCTGGTCTGTAACTTGTGAAGTTAACAAGACCTCTACCATGCGAAGCCTTGCAATTTCCTTGATTTTATGGTGCTGCCTTTCAGATGGAGAAGATAGCAGCACTGATTGAAGCGGCACAGCATGACAGCGACAGCTAGTGAATTCAGCTCACAGCTAAAGGAGAAGGGAAAATGCACTAAACATCGTAAAATCACAGAAGCCTGCCGTGGCCTTAAGTACAGGCCAACCTATTTTTCAGTCAATGTAGTTCTCCTGCTGGGCTACTGTGGAATGTAACACAGAGTAAAGTTTAATAAAAACAATCGAGAGATTTTACACATAGCTAGGAAAAAAAACTCGGTGTGAGAGCTTTTGCTTGCCTCATATACAATCCTTTCCCAGCCTGAATCACCAGCCAAAACCTAAATAAGCAAGAATATACCAAACGGAGCAGTAAGATGGTCAGAAGTTACTGAATTTTCCAGTTTTCTGAAAAACAGACTGTCTGTCCATTGTAGTAACACTGCAGTAACTCCACAACTGACTGACATGAACAAGGATTCTTTATGTGCCTGAACTGCACCATACATCTCTGTGCTCTGCCAGTGCCAGCTGAATTAGTCTGCTTGCCCCACCACAACCCCTCATCCTGGCCACTGCACTGGTCTGTGGAGAAGCCTTGCATCCATCAAGGCAAGTTTCTCTAAAGCTGATCAATCCAATGGTTTTGTATCATGAAATTTAAAGTCTGCAGCTTACTCGAAACAGATGCAGAAAAAAGTGTGTGAGTCCATACGCTTATCCTGAACTTTTCATCAGCTGCTAAGAGCAGTAAAGTTTCCAGTCCTGTGTCAGCAGTACGTTGTATACTAAATAATTTCTAACACACAAGAATCAGCCCCAAACCCACCCATCTGCTAACTTAACAATAAATTCCCTTCCTTGCTCTTGTTCTGTGAGTGCGTATGCATGCTTCACACAGATTTTACAAAGAGCCTCTGGATGAGGATTGTGTTGGGAGATGCATTAAACCTTACCTGTCATCGGCACTGCGGAGAGACGGGAGACGGAAACTGGTGTTCCTGTCCAGCTTTGACTGACTCTTTGTCCTCTTGATGGACCCTTTCAGGCGTTTGCTGAAGAAGCCCTGAAATGAGAAGTTGCAGAAGTGAAACAGGGAAACTGATGCCAGTAATAAATCAATCAATGCACCATCACCGAGTCCAAACTCTGCAGTGATGCCGGTTAACGACAATTACAGAACTTGTTGTATTGGGATCCCTCTGAGCAGGAAGAAAGGCAGAGCTGGACTGTCAATGACAGTTCCAGCACATGATAGCTTCCAATGGCAATAATTAGCACTACTCACATTACAGGTGCACTTCAATGAATTCCAGCTATTCCACAGGAGACCCCAAACCCCACAACTATCATTTAATAAGGAACAGTCTTAGATATAGGTATTTGTTTGTACCTCTCCTTTACATGCCACATTTTTAATTCTTGCTTAGATTAAGAGTACAAGATGTCTGTTACTGTGAGCTTCTCCTGCACCCACAGTTGCAGCCAGGTTTTCCTTTTTAAATTCAGATACAGCAGTTGAGTCTTATGATAATTTGTAATTTCAATAGTCTCACTCACTACAATTGCAAACTTCAAAAGATTTCACAGACTAGTGACTTCAGATACCAGTTCTGGTATCGCTTTGAAGAAAAGCTCAACTCAAAAATCTACCTATGATCTAAAAATGCTAAATCTTCAAGTAATCTGTCTTCTGAACTACAATTGTTCACCAAACAATCACAGAGCAAAGACATGTTAGCTGGAGGGAGCCTCTGGGGATCACCTCGCCTGCCTCCTCCTCGATGTGGGTGTGCTGCCAACACTAGGTCAGCTCTGACTTTGTCTAGCTAAGTCTCAAAAACCTCCGGTGATGGAGATTTTACCATCTCTCTGGGCAACTCAGTCCAGTGCTGCAGTACCCTTCCAGGGAGAAAAATTTGCCTTGTATTTAACAAAAACCTCCGAAGCAGCAATCTGCAGCTGCTGCCTCATTACAGCATCTGCCACTACGGAGAGAAGTTTGGCTGCATCGTCTTTGTCATTCCCCTCTCCGTCGCAGCAGCCTGCCTTCTATCACCCCTTAGCCTTCTCCTCCCCAGATAAACAAGTCCTCAACCTCTCCTCAGTGTTCTCTCCTTGTTGATATCATGAAGAACTACTACTGTGTTACCAGTAGTGAAATACAAATACACCTGACCACTGCTAGACAAAGGGGTGTGTGCATCTGTACATGTGGGGAAATCACAGGAGTATTTCAACACCTGCATGTTTGATTTTCTTCTCTAGCCCTTTAAATTACTTTGAGCATAATACACATTTTAAATAAACCATATTGTGTCAAAACATTTCCAGGGCTTGCAGACACATATGCACATCCATTCTGTGGCGTGATCAAAGCAAATACAGAGGTACTTAATCCAATAGGATTAAACAACATTTTACTGGACAAAATCTGTTCTGCTCCTTCACAGAACAGCTGCACAAAGCCACCAAACCCTGAGCACTGCTGTTGGCAGATTTAACCACACACACAAGTGAAGCCACGTTTGTTAAGAATATTATAGATTGGTTCTAGGTTAGAATTTGTTCCAAGTGAATGTTCTTTTGGTGTGGATTGAACCAGCAGATCTACAGCCGTACTTTAGTAAAGGTCTAGTGACAGCGATAGCCAAGTGGGGCCAGTCCTCCCTCCCATCACCCGTGTTTTGCTAGAAGAGAAGTTGAGTACAGCTACTAATTTTAAACACATTGGCAAGGCAAACCTCCACAAGCTGCGTTTGGGACAGGTGACAGATGTTGCCCACAGCTGCCTCCTGTAATACAGAAATCAGCAAATTAGAGACAAACAAGGTCTCCTGTTCTTTCCTACGCCGAACACCGACAAAGCCAGAGTGCTTTATTGGCTCCAGGGGACTCAGCCAGGCTGAAGTCTGTGACTTGTTCATCTCTCAGACTCATAAGAATTAGGCCGTCAGAATAAAAGATGGCTCTATCCGTAATATTTTAGTCTGAAAAATCTCACATCTCTTTCACCTCTTCAGGAAGAAAATGAGGTTTACCTACAATTGCACAGGGTGCTACATAATTTCCTCTACACTCCCTTTCCCACAAAAGGTTGGACCAGGAGATCTTTTGAGGTCCTTTCCAACCTGGGTTGCTCTATGATGCTACAGAATTAAAAGGAAAGGGCTATCACCCTCTTCTCATCTGTGGATGCCAGGCTAATTGTTGGAAAGAAGTTGCTTCCAAAGAGCAAAGCCCACACGTGTTCAGGTTCAAGACATAAACTGGAAGCATCTCTAAACCAATTTTCCAGTCTCGTATTTGCCTTCCCAGTGCTCCTTTTGCAACAAAACGTATCCTCTTCCCTTTAAACAAGCACACCCTTCAACATTCCTCTACTTTTCCTCATTCTGTTGTTCTTGGGTCTTTTTATATTTAGTTTGTCTCTCTTTTTCCACACAACTCACTCCTCCCTGAAACCGCACAACTCCCCTCTCCGTCCGCACTGGTAGGTAGGTTCTCTCCTTGCACTTTTTCCTCGCTCTGCTTCTTTTGATGAATGACCAAGTGAGTCCTGCTCAGTTGTCAAGTGTACACATGACATCTTCAGCAAATACAGCAAGACAGCCTGTCTCCTCTCTTCTTGTGAGAGCTGGATGGTGATATATGATAGAAAACCTACCCACACCTGATGCTGGCTGTAGGATCTTCCCAGCACGTGCAGATCATCCTCTCCCAAATACTTGTGTAGGAAACAACCTGCTCACACACACCAGAGCCTGACACGTGCCTGTCCACGGGCAGCACAGAGAAACTGGGATGCCCTGTGGGACGGTGCTTCAGGGGATGAACAAAGAGGGATTTTGTTTTCTGCATCTGAAAGGAGTGCTACATTTAAGGCTGCCCTTCAATTTCTGAGGCTTGCCAGTCAGCAGGCTCCTCAGGGGTGAAAGCTGCTGTATTCTCCTGAAATAGGAAATAAAAGTGAAAAAGAAAAGGCCTGACACCTAGCTACTACAAAAAACCACCCCAAAAATCTGCGTAGCACGCTGGGGGAAAAGGTACTGCCAAAAAGGAAGAAGTGTTTTGAGTTGTGTGTGCCACTCACATTCTACCCATGTTCTGTGTTTGGTCCTGGTATTGAAAAAGTGCCTTTGAAAAAACCCCTGTAAATCAATAGATGCTCTTGAGCTTCTCTTGGGGCCATTGCTGGAATTCAAGTAGAGGATGTATAGCACTTTCAAAGGCACTTTCGGATATTCTGACCTCTCAGCATAAAAGGTAACAAACCCAACTGCAGGGATTCAGATCTGGTGGACTCTGGCTTCATTCCAGTATCTCTCAGGCTACTCAAATTGCAAGCACGAAATAACATGTTTTTTTTCTCCCCTTAAGGGCAAATAAGACAAAGCTGACCCAATTCAGCAGGGGTGCAAAAGTATTTCTAGTGAATCACTCCAAATCCCACTCAGCAAGGGACTGTGAATATTCATTTGTGTGTGCATGCATGAGTTTAAATTGGCGTCGCTTTAACGTTAGTGAAATATGTTCTGGGTTTAATTGAACATAACCTATTCCCTAATGAAATATATATGCTATCTGGGGCTGAATAAGGCTATTCAGAGTTGATTATACAAAAAATAAATTTAAAAAAAAAATTAGGGTAAGAACATACTTAAGGATAAAAATAATTCAAACAAAGAGTGTACTTCTTGGTCATCCTCAAAAGACTTGAAAACCTTTGCAATATTTGCTCTCTGCACCTTGCTGGCAGCTCACGCAGGGCCAGTGCTTACAGATGGACAACCTGGGAGCAGCATGAAAAACTCACACGTGCCAGAACTGAGCAGAGCTTCTCGCTTTTGCCAAAGGAAATGGTTTTAAATACTGAACACAGATATAAAAAAAGATGTAGTGCTGAAAAATAAACTTCTACCTGCAACAATACCATCTAACTGAAAGCATTTCCCCCTTTTTTTAGGGAAGAAATCCCAGCCAATGCTAGTAACTGGAGCTTGCACCACTAAAAAGACAAAAATCCCCCTTGCTTCTTTTCTTATTGTCTAGGTGTTTCTCTTAAATACTTATTTCAACACAAAATACACTGCTGTTTGGTTCTTAGACCTAAATGTAACAAAGTGTCTGAGCTTCAAGAATCATCATGGAACATTTTTTAAAACAGTGGGAATTTTACTGCTTAAACAAACACCCTCAGACAAAAAGATTATTACCCAAACTAACAGAAATTATGAAAATATGTTCTTAATAAAAAAGCACAAAATATGTGGTAGGATAAATTAGCTAGATGCACTTTGAAAAGATCAGTACTGCTTAAACACAGTATTTTAAGAAGAGCCCAGTGAGAGAATAACTGCAGAAGAACTGTGCCTTAATCCCTCAAGAGCCAGACTTGATGGTCCACACCCCATGGGACAAAGCTCGTTACAAATGTCCCTCAGAACCACAGGTTTAGGGGAACAGAGATGGAACAGAGAGATGGGGGGCAGAGAGAGTACAGGCACGTACTCAATCAGGCATGTGGAATAGGTTCAGAGCAGGTTCATCATCTCAGCCAAAAGCATCAAACACTGGGGTAAGAAATCCCAATGATACAACATCTAAAAATCATTCAATCCCACTAAGAATTCTATTCATCTCATTGGGAAGTTAAGCAACTCATCTCTCTCACTCTGCCAAGGAGAAATTGCCACAGGAGAAGTGATGAATTCAGCAGGCTTTTGAAACACCCCTCCAGAGCTCCACGGGGAAGGTACAGAAACTCTGTCCACCACATATTTTAAAATCAGGGATGGTTGTTGGGCATGCCTGCATAAATTCAGGGCAGCTCTGGCTTTCGGAAATGCTCACTCCATGTCAAAGATGACAACTGTCTGTCTGTCCTTCATCTCAGTAGAGCAACACATGAACTGCCCAACAAATTCAAAGACAGCCCAAGTAGGAACAACTCAACTCTTCCGCCTCTTGTACCCCGTAGAGATGCACTGATTCTTCACTCTGGAGAGAGCAGCCCATGCATAATAAATAACGATTCTCTTTGTTGTTTTTAAAGTGGAAAGTTAATTCAGCCATGAACTAATAACACCATCTATAACTATAACACGAATTATCCATCGATAAAAAGCAACTGTTTCAGTGGAAGCTTCAAAGCACAAAACCCAAGGTAGAACGGGAGACAATAAAAGTTCATCCGATATAGTGCCTTGCAGGACTGTTACCTACATCAGGTACTTCTGGGGACAAACACATTGCCTTCTGGAGGCTTGCAATGCATCCTGAACATCTTAAATTCTCAATGAGGAGCACTAATGCATTATTAACAACAGCAGGTGGGTAACTTCATTTACAGAGCGGTGACACTCGCTCTCTCCGAGGGGAAGGATTGTATGGGTACAAACAGAACATTCAAGTGACTATGGACGACAGCAGAACTGCCTCCCAACTACTGCGCCTAGTTTGGATGTGAAGTATTTTATTTCCTAAGTTGCTCACAAGCAGCTACCAAGGAAAAAAAAGAAAAATGTAGCCAAGTGCAAATGTTCTCCTGTGCCAGTAATGTTGTAAAACTGGGAAGCAAAGAAGCAGGGGAAGATAGCCAAAAAATAGAGATACACAACTAGCAAGATATTCCAGGGATTAGGAGCAAACGTGGTGAAGTTTATTATCCCCTGCAGAACAACAAAAAAAACCCCCCACAATATAACTAGCAAGGAGGTGGAAAAATTTGCTTATGAGCACAGTAACGCTCATTATTAAAATATGAGCGATGCCTACCTTTGAAAATGCTCTCAGCCACTCACACAGTAGAAAAGCAGATAAAAACAACTGTACAAACACCTCGGTGGCAATAGAAAGAACAAGACAGTGACTTACAACAGTCAAATTCCACCATCAACTCACCCAAAAAGCCTGGCACTATGTCACTGAAGAGGTGGTTCGTGCACAGGCCGAGAACGATAAAAAATATGCTTGAATGTATAAACAAAGGATAAAGGACAATAAAAGTAAAGTGCTATTATGTAAATCTGCCATCGCTTTCACACTAATGCACCACTCTCTTCTGATCTCCTCATCTCAGCAAGAAAATCAGAACAAAACTAAACTCCAGAAGTATAAACTGATTAAAGGCAGACAAGAGGGGGATTTACAAATGATATGTTTTAAAGACCAACTATTTATTTGGGAAACAAAAGCAAGAAGGGATTAGAGATGTATAAAACAAATAGAATGGAAATTAACTAAGCTCCTCATGTGCCCTGTTACATAAGGAAACTGAGGGGCAATTTAACATGAGAGGCAGCACATTTAACTGATTGTCAGGAGACCTTTTCTAATGCTATCTATAAATCAGCCTGTAGAATTCTCTACAAGATATTATACACATTTTTTTTTCCCCAGCAAGATTAAAAAAGGATTACGTGTTTATATAAGGAAGAATAACATATGTAGCTGCATTAGTCAGGTTTAAAAATAACAAGAGTGAGCAATTATCATGCTTCAGGACACAAGCTGATCAACAGCAAGGATCAGGAAGATATTTTTCCCCTGATGGGACAGCACTGCCGATTTGGCCAGATAACAATTTCAACTTCCCAATGAAAAATTGTCTGCTGTCACAGGAGGGATGCAGAACAGGATGAACAAGTTTAAGAACAATAATAAGAAAACCGAGGCAATGGAGAGGATATGGCAATAGGGATACATTGATAATACATCTATTAATAAAATGTACCATAAGATTGCACGTACTCTGCGTGATACGCAGTCAAAAGTACTACAGGAATCAGATTTCCAAGTCACTGGGAATCATACTAAAAAATTCATGAAGAAACAATAGCTACCCGATAGCTGGGGAGAGCTACATCAGCTTTTCAGATCCCAGTTCAGCAAGGTGTTTAGCATGGATGCAACTGGGAGCAGAGCCTGACTGCCTTCATGGAGCTGTCCACATCGGGCACTAGCACAAGGAAAGAGCCTCTGTAATAGCCTGTATCCAGGAATTATGGAATAAAGGTCAGGAGTCTGCCTAGAGAACAACAAAACAATGGTGATAGACAATAAATATTATAAGAATAGGTCATTTGAGTCTATCAGGGTGTTCAATCAAACAGTTTGTCAACAAATTGGCTGGAGCGGGTGAAGTACATGGAGAAGGGATGACCTCGAGCCTACCTCACCGTGACTCAAGCGGCTGCGTTTCTGTCTCTCCCTCACATCAGGAAGGAGGCGATAACTATTGTGACCCTGGCTCTTTAGTCCCCTGGCCCACAGCCAGTAAGCAGCCCAACACTTCAGAAAACCTTTTGATAATACAACATACGTACTAATTAGAAAAAATAATGATGGAAGTGAGCTTTGTCAAAGCTAGTAACACAAACCTGAGAACTAGCTGCAGGAGTATCTAACAAGAGTAATTACAAGTGATAAGGTATCAAGGTAGAAGAAAGGGTCCAATGGGATGTGGTGGGGATAGTGGCATGACTGCTTCTGTTTAACATCTTTGTTAATGACCTGGAAGAAAAGTTAAACAGCACATTAATTACACTGAGCTATATTAAATTAGGAGGTGAAGCGAGGGCCAGCAAGGACAGAGAAATAACACAAAGGGTTGTGAGCAATTAGAAACTGATAACACACATTCTTGTGAACTTTAGTGCCAGAATTCAGAGAACCAATTGAATGGAATTAAAAACAGAGGAGCAAGAAAAGTGATAAAAGGGGCAGAAGTACTGATTTGCAGAGGATGCATTAATTAAACTTTGCACAACTTGACCAAGCCATGATTTGTAGGTGAAGAACAGAGCGAGTGGGTACACGTTTAAATACTATTTACAAGGACGGCTGGAATGTGACCAGTGTTTAAAATTATATACGTTCATAGTTCCCCACGTTAATTGCAGGGAATTAGATTAATTAAAGTCAAGTTTACATCAAACATGAGAAAAATGTTCCTCCTGCTGGTGTCCACCAGACGATGTCACAGACTGGATATACCCATCATCTGACTCAACCTTCAAGTCTGATGTAAAGAACAAATCCTCTTTGGCAGAAAAATATTGTGAAGGTTATGGAGCCTGTGAACAGGCTGTGAACTGCCCCAGAATACAGGCACAGATGAGACCTTGGTGAACATCCTGGATGCTGCCAATCATCCATTTATGCCTTCTGACACAAAATCTGCGGAATAACAGCATACCTGAGCTATCATATCACAGAGAAATGATAAAAGATTAAAGAGGATTCAAACAAATGTGTTACAGTAAGAAACAAGTAAGAACAGCAAGGTTCTCATCCTTAATTGTTTCCTTTTAGCAGTCTTACTTGAATCATATCTATAGTACTCTAGACCCAGCAGCTTCATTTTCTGTTTTGTCTCAACCTTAACCTCTGCCAAGATGAACATTAAAGGAAGCTTTAAGCAGTAAGGTAGCAGTTTTATAACAATTTTCATGTCACTAGCTTAGTAGCCCCCAACAAAAGCAATCTTAGTTTTTAAAGCTTTTTGCTCTCTCAGCTTTAGAGGAATTTAGCTGAGCGGAATTTTCTTCTTTAGTAAGAAAAGAGTGGAAAGTGGAAGGAAAAATGTTAATCTTACAATAGGGAGGACAGGTTTGAGTGTACTTTTTCGTGAAGGATGCCACCATGCCTCACATTAATGTAAATCAACAATTCCATCTCTGCATTGGCGCTGACGCAGAATTAAAAATATGTACTTGTATGTCGTCAGGTCACACAGCCAGGAGAGATCAGACTCGTCCTAACCTGGCAGCATGACGGTAGCGGAGCAGCGCTCTGGAGAAGCAACAATCTTGCTGACTGCATAAAAGATGAGGCTGGGCAGCCACGAGATCTCATCAAGCTTTGACCTTCACTTAGGCTGGTTGCATTGTCTTCTGTTCCATTTACTCTTAAAGAGCAAAGAGGCAGACAGTATTTCTATAGATCCAATTATACTCTCGGCTAGAAACAAACCAAGGAAGGCAATCTGTAAGCATCAGTCTTCCCATCATATTCACACAGGGTTCCTATGAAAATCATTTTATTTACTTCAAAGATTGTCTTCTGGCTTTCCTAACTTATTTGCACTTGTTTCTTTGCTTCTTTCTCATCTTTTTTTTCCCCCAATAGCCAGTGGAAATGGATGAATCATATATTATTTGTAATAACAACTCACTAACAACCCTAGCCCAAAAAAGTGAAAATTGGAGAACGCAATGCAAGTCTGAGGAGTGGTTTAGCAATTCCTCTCTCCCCTGCCACTGCAGGAGGTTTGGAGATTTTGATAATCTCCTCTTTACCCTGGATCCCTCGATTTGGATGGCAGAGCAACGAGAGAAGATGGTTGGTTGCCACAGTGCTACCGGGGCTCAACAGCAGGGAAGGGGATGCACGGAGACCGAGCCGCTCTGCCAGGACACAGTGTGTGTGGGAAGGGAAAAGCTGGTTTCTCGCCCACCTATGCGTCACGATGCCTGCTTCTAGCCAGTTCCGTCTGCCTTCCTATTTGTTCAGTCAAATAATATTCATTATTAAAAATAAGACTTTTCCTATAGATGTGTATCTATAAACAGCACACAGCTGTCTATATGTAAGAAGACACACACACACTTCCCCAGCTCCATTTTCCTACCTGGCATGCCCTCCTCTCTCAATATTCCTCCCAAATACGCCTGGAAATTGGCAAATGGCAATTAACACAACTGAACCTAGATGGGGACTAATGTTTTAACTGCAGACATTTGGGGAAACGGGGAAGAAAAAGAAAGGACAAGCACCAAGAGCTCTCATATCCGTACGTACGCCTCGTGCTGTGCAATGTCAGCGTTACCAGAGTCCACGTTATTCCCCTTGGTGGGAGATAACCAGAACAAACATGTTGCCCGTGCTGGTCCATGGAGTGGTTAGCCCTGAGAAAGAGTATGTTTAGAACTACTGAAATTCTACTTTTCACACAACAGTACATTTAAACAGACGTCTTTTCCTCCAGTTCACATGCAGGAGGTGGGAAGGCAAATTTCCTGAACTTTACACATCAGCCCCTTAAAATAAATCCTTCGTTGACCACCGCCACTGAAGAGATGACATAAAAAATGTCTTGTCAGGGAAATGTTCACTTAAGGGCCATTATGCTGGTATGAATCAAAATTCCAGATGCTAAACAAATGCCAATTAGCAGTATTAAAAAAACAGATGCCTTGTTCTGAGTGAGTACCACTGCCTGGTGTTTGAAAGGAAAAAAAACCAAACAAAACTGCACAGAACATGCTGGAAGCCACTGTCCTATTGAGAAGACAGCTTTTAAATAGCTTTTCTGAGAGGCAAACTTAAACAGCTGTAAAAGCAACTTATTATGAAAGTCTCAGCATAATTTTCCATCAGTATGGAAGAAGGTTAAGCTGTCCCCTGCCTTAAGCTGCTTTCTATTAGAAATCCAAGCAGTGAGTAGAAGAGGTACGGGCACAGAGTCAGGTCCACGGAAAGAATAACTGAGACAGCACTACACTGCAGCTGCCTCCAGCCCTCCAGCCTACACTGTAGGTGTCAATGTTTGGAAAAACAAAATGCAAGTTTGCTTATCATTAGTCCCCTTTAGATGTCCAATAAATCCCTGTCAAATACAGACGACCTCACACACACACACACAAATTCAAAGCCATTATAGGTGCTCCTTACATCCTCCACTTGAAGCTCTTCTCAGACCAGTGATCTGAGACTTCCACGAGGCACCCAAGTCATCTTACCTGCTTCTGAGAGCTGGGGAATTCTTCATATAAATCAAAGGAAGAAACACGATTCCTCCCCATCTTATCATCCACCCATTAGGTGTGTGCCAATCCACACCTAGTTAACGGGGGATTTTATTTCAGTAGTTTTGGCTTGAACTCATCTGTATTCTTAAGCAATCTGACTTCTAATTGTACCTTGCTCTTTTAAACAGATCAGAAGTTGGCGTGGTTTAAAACAGGGTGATCTCAGCCCCCACCTGCACCACAACCTGCTAAGGAGTAACAGCATATAAATGGGTTATTCAGAGCAAAACCTACAAAGCCAGAAGCCTTGTCCCTATGAGAAAGACAGGAGGGTGCATTATGCTCCTGGGTATACAGGTGGCCAGGCAGACAAAGAAGCATCATCCCAGCTACACGTGGCACAAATACCTTCTCATTTCTTTGCTGGTTTATGCCCAAGAAAGGCAGGTACTGCTTCCTGAGCCTATTTGCCAGAGTCCTAAAAGCCCAATACCCTGCCAGGGAAAATGAGAAACATTCTACAAAGATCTTATTTTGAAAGGAAGCAGGAGCTAAGAGTATAGAGAACTATTAGAGAATAATTAAAGAAACATTAAAACATTAGTTAATGGATCAACGTTAAAAAAATGTACAAAGATGAGGAACAAAGAAAAAAGAGGCATATAAAATAAACAGTACAGGTAGGTAGTAATCAAACATTTCTGATACGAAGCTTGCAGTTGCTAGACAAAGACTACAACAATGCAGGTATCCATCTAAAGGCTAGGGCAACTACTTACAGATGAAGACAAAGAACACAGAGAACTTCTTGTAACTGAAGAAAAGAATAGCTCAGACTTTTGAAGGCCCTCAGAGTTCAGAAATCCTCCTGGAGCCCTGCGGACTATGGGCTCAGCATAAAACTCTCAGACCTTGACGTAGCAGAATATTCTTGTGACAACTTCACATGCAACTAGACCAAGATCAATTTTTTCCCCAAGTACCACCCAGAAAACAGGTCACTGAAGTGCAAGAGGATAGTTCACAGAATCACAGAATAGCTGAGGTGAGAAGGCATCTCTGGGGACTGGCTAGTCCAAGCCCTCTGCTTAAAGTAGATGAAACTAGAGCAAGATGCTTAGGGACCATGTGTCCATTCTGCTTTTGAACATATCTCCAAGGACGGAGACTCCACAACCTCTCCAGGCAACCTCTCCCACTGTTTGATCACCCTCACAGGGAAAAAGGGTTTTTTTAATGTTTAAATGGTATTTCTAACATTTCAATCTGTGCTCCCTGCCTCTTGTCCAAGGAGCCTGGCTCTGTCGCCTTTATTCCCTTCCATCAGGCACTTAATACACATTGCTAAGATTTCCCTCTGAGCTTTCTCTTCTCAAGGCTGAGCAATATATTCTGCTTTAACTGCTACTTTAGATATTTTTTGAACTAGAGGAAAATGTGATTCACAGTCTTTCGATAGACATTAGAAGTTCAAATTTTGTTCTGCCAATAAAGTCTGTACAAAGTAAATGTTCTTCACAATTAGGACAGTCAAAGATCAGAACAGGTTGTCCAGCAAGGCTGTGCCATCTGCATCCTTGGAGGTTTTCAACACCTGACTGGAGAACGCCCTGAGCAACCTGATCTAAGTTGGTCCAGCTTTGAAGAGGGGGGTAGATCAGGCTTCTAGAGGTCCCTTCTAACCTCTCAAACTATGACTCTGAAAAGGGACCAGGTATGGACACCCAGTATATCCACTGCTTCCTTGGTTGCTTTTTCAATTCCAATAAATCGTGAGTTTGCAGGTTGCTCTAAACACTATATATTCTACACACTCTGATCAATCTTAATCCTTTTATAATTTAAATAGCTCTCATTAAATCATTGGGGTTTTTTTATTATTTTTAAAATGATACAATGTAGTATTTAATCAAAAAACAAGTTTCACACACATTTGGGTCTAAAGTCACTTAGAAGGGATGAGTGCTACCTAAAGCAAAGCAAGAATATATACACTAAGGTACAGAAATGGTACTCATATCCACAGGGAATATTAAAAAACCCCTAATGTTCACTAGATAATTCTCCTCCTGCTTTTTCTCAGGTTCTAAAGCAGGCAGATCACTTGCCAGGAATAAAGAGGAGTATGACAATATTTGCAATATTAAAGTCAGATATTTTAAAACACAAACAAATATTGTTAAACCATTACTGAGACCTCATTTTAACTTGAGGCATTTGCCCTCAGTCTAATAATAGAAAGGCCTTTGTGCTCTTGGATACACTGACCAAAGACTGACACAAGCAAGAAAATCCAGACTTGAGCTGAAAAGGTCTCGTGCAGACTCACAGCCAAAGCGAACTCACAACAAAAACTAGAGATGAAGAGCAATTAACACATCTGCAGAAATTTCATCAGCTTCCCAGTAAACTATAAAGCCATTTCAATTTTCTATGTACTCCACTGGCATGAGGGGAAAATAACATGATCTCACCAACCAAAAGGAACGTTTTTCCTCGTCAAAACTGAATATGTAATGCAATCCCTGGCAGCGACTTCAAAAGTATTTATATAGGTCGCTGCCCACATTAACACTGATGTTTCACTATTTGCAACTTTAGATCAATCCCATGAAAATAAGCAAGTCACAGATCTACCAGAAATCTCATTGCTAATACATGACAGTTGACAGCAATACCTCTTGGTCAACTGGAACTATTAACTAAATACTTTTTCTTTTCTTTTAAAGAGCTTAGTTATATACTGTGATAATTTAATCTCCTCCTCCAATTCAATGAGAAGAATTCCTCCTTTGCAGGAAAGGCACACTTACTGGCACTTTGAAAGGAGAAGTATTCGAAGCATCCATGGAGTTGGTTTTCTCAGAGGTGCTGGTCCCGGAGATGCTCCGTCTGCGAGGAGATCTCTCTGCTGGGACCTCTAAAGAAGAGAAGAAGAAGGTGGTGAATGGGCGCCGGGGGGTGGGGAATAGTCAGGTTTTATGCTCTATAGGACAGACGCCTCAGCAAAGTTTCAAGTGCATCACTAAACTGCTGAATTACACTCACCTACTGTCCTACATCTTATTTACTTACTAAATTACAATGGCATTTCCACTGACAGATTCAAGGTTGTGAATCTGACTTGATCGTAGGCAATAGGCAATTAAAATAAAAATGCTGGTAAAGATCAATGCCCCAATATACTTAGTATCCTATCACTGTTTGTGAGATAGTATTCAGAGCATCTGAAACTATGCCTTTTTTTTTTTTTTTTTTTTTTTTTTTTTTTTTACATAAGCAATGCAGCAATTAACAGATAACTAAAATCAAGACACAGGGAAGCTCAGTTTTAATCAGAGCTGAACACAATTTGACAAAGGTCAAAGTTCGGTCTTATACGATCACACTACTTGCTCCAACCATGCAACCAACAGAAGACTCAGAACTGCCCGGGTAATATGACATATATCTCTCTGCAGATAAAAAAAATAGGTCAACTTCTCCTCATTCTGGTAATATGACTTTACTAAGATACGACTTTGGCATCTTAAATCCATGCAGGCTGATCTGAGGAGCACAAATATTCATAAAAGATGCACTTGTATCTTTTTCTAGTATAAATACTGTAATAATAGTACAATAAAGTATACCCACTATTGACAATCTCTACACAAGCACACATATACTCTACATAAATGCATTTTTATAGAGAGCTAGATAGACACAGATATAGATACAGATACCTTTATCACAACTGCTGCCCATCTCCAGCTCAATTGCCAGACTTAAAGGAATCCAGCTTCACAAAACATCCCCCAACACGGGGAGGGAAAAAATCACTTCCTAGCAGAAAGTCCATTGTTATCTTCAGAATCTTAAAGAGCAGGAGTAAGCAGTGACTCCAGACAGTGACATTTTGACTCCTGCCGTTTTCCTTTCAAGAGCCAGATGCAGCTTAAACTTCCATTCCTGGCTGCCTGGCCCTGGGGATCCGTGCTACTTCCACTCAAGAGCAAGCTGGGTCTCTCTGTTCCCCCTCCCCTCCCACAGCTTGCGGAGAGCAAGCGAGCAAGTGAGCGAGTGAAAAAAGGAACACACAGGACTGCAGCTATTCAATCAATCGCTCTGACTGCACATCCTCATTAGTTACTTTGAGGCTATTAACAGACGCCCAACTGCCGCCTTCCCTCCGCTACAGAAAATTTCAATGTATTTTCTGATTCACAGCAGCAAAAAAAAAAAATAGAAAAAAAATAAAAAAAGGAAGGTTTACAGAGACAGCCAGCCAGCTGGTGCCACGAGAGCAGTGTTTTCCCCAAAATAACCGAAGAAAAAATGAGAAAAGCCTTCTTCAGGGATAACATTACTTGTGATGTCTCTGCACACTGGATTTTGATATCACCAGAGTTGTAATACCTATCTCCCACGGATGCTTGAAGAAGGACAAAATGGAGCATACTGAGCGAGAGGCTCGGAGATGTGGATGGACCCTGCAGCATCAGCGTCTCACACTGTAGATATTTATCTTTTAACAAACCAGACTGCTACCGTTCAGCCTCTCGATCTGCTCGGAACCATCGATGGGGAAGGAACGGCCAAGAGGGAGAGAGCAGCCTCCTCAACTGGGCAAACAAAGTCTAACGCCCAGCGTGGCTACCGGTGGAACTGGGCAGGGCACAGCCTCTCGCTGCCGACCATCGGGACGATGCACAAGCCCTGCTCGCGCCCACCGACTCAATGAGGGGCTGCCAAAGCTCGCTGTCACTGCGCCAGAGCAATCCCACCTGTGGGGACATGTCTCCTTCGGCT
Organism: Antrostomus carolinensis; assembly: GCF_000700745.2. Taxonomy (NCBI): domain Eukaryota; kingdom Metazoa; phylum Chordata; class Aves; order Caprimulgiformes; family Caprimulgidae; genus Antrostomus; species Antrostomus carolinensis. The sequence goes on from NW_010305925.1 coordinate 93,738, forward strand.
GATGAGCAGCGTTGGGCACTTTCTCTTACAGCGAAGGAGGCATCGCCCGTTCCAGTGCTGGAGGGTAAGTCCCTGTCAGGGCACCTTTAGAGAACAAAGCTCTTGGAGCAGGGCCAGTGCTAGATCAAGGTTTTTGAATAATGGTCAGTCCCAGTGTCTCAGGAGCCTTTGCAGAGGTTGCCAAATTTATTTGCAGATGCACTTTTTTATACCACCAACCTCCTCCTCCTGCTACGAAGGGAAACTTATTTCCTGCAGCACCTGTAAGTACTGCTCTCCCAAAGAGAGCTGTGTTCTGTAGGATGTAAACGATTGCTTCTGCTGTCCTCGCTGTACATGTGATGAAAGCAAATGGGAGTGAAATATTCAGATGGAGATGGGGACTAAAGGAGCACCTTTTATTTTACATCGGGTAGTAAAGCAGAACATAAGAGGTTTGGCTTTCTCCACTTCTCCACACACAGGAAATCACATCAAAGCTGCTTCAGTAATTTAACACATGGTTAACTTTGCTGAGTCATAAATGAAAACAGGAGCTTGAATTCCCCGCTATTTTCAACAGGAGGTTCTTGTAGGAGAGGATTTAGGAAAAAGTTTAAGTTTAAAGCAAATGGAGCTGAGAAGCTACAACAAGGAACACGCCTGGCTCTCCTTGCCTTCCCTCTTCCCCCTACATGCACCCAGCAGCAACTCAAGCTCTCTGCAAACAAAACACTGAGATTCCATCGGTAAAATGAGTTTCTTCTGTTCTCAGACCATCACATAAGTGTTTCAAATGGGGAAGGGAACATGAAATACTCACAAGGTGCCTGCAAGGAACTAAAACTAAAATTACCTTTCCTTCTCTTCTCTTTCCAGAAATCATGAGCAAATAAACAACATGCTCAGTCCTCAGGAAAAAAGAAGACCTAGATATAGCAAAATTGTCAAGATATGTTAACTGGAAATCAAAAGCTAAAGCAAGCTGCTGTGATACCCGTAGAACAGTATTTTTGCTGAGTCGTGTAAAAAAAAAATCTATACTGTCACCACTAGGCAAAAAATTAGCCACTTCCCTCCCTTACTCCACAAGTAATGCTAGAGGCTGTTCTTGCATAATCTTCACCTGCTGTAAAAATCAATGCACCTCTCATCGGCTTAGTATTAAATTACAACTGCTTGCTGCATTGCTCACTCTCAGGGACCAAGACTACAGATAAATCACATTGTTTCTACAGATAAACAATGTGAAACCCTTCATCCATTCTCAATTTTGGCAAAGAAAAGGAAAAAAAAACCTTTTTTTTCCCCCTTTTCAACCTTAAAAAAAAATAAATCCATCAAACAAATGAGTTGTAAACATCCCTCTGTGACACTTTTAATTTATCACTTCATATATCGGTGATATGCAGTCCTATTTATGTAAATAAATATTTATGCAAATAAATATTTACACACTACATAAAAATAGCCAAGTTACAAATTAGCTGAGCCAATTACTCAGCAATGGCAGGTGCCTCTGGAGAGGGAACTGCCCAAGGATACAGCGAAGGTAGGTCTCTCTCCACATCTTCATATTGCGTCACCCTCTACCCTCTGCAACACCAAAGCTTGTTGTGTTGGCCAGAAGGCAGGTTTGTGTAGGACAGGTGCCACTTACTACTCTGAGTAGTGGTGATGACTGACCTCCTTTGAAGGCAACCACCTTGGCCACAGCAGTGCAGCCTCAATGACCTCTGGCCAGGATGCGGCTCTCGGACTCAATCTGAATTTCCTATTGCTGGGTGCTCTGGCCACTTGAAATCTGAAGCCTTGCTGTTGTGGGAATTTGTGTTCTGCTGTGAAGAGCTTTTTCTCAGGGTGGGAGAAAGAGATGAAACAAATCTCACAGCTCTGCAGGACAGTGCTTGCTACTCTATCTCCATTTTTCAGAATTGGAAATGGATTGGAGAAGGGCAGGAGAAAAAAAATCAGGAACAAAGAAACATCCTCAGGGGTTACAGTGAAAAGAATTAAGTTACTAAACTTGCAAACAAGGTCACAGGAACAAAGATTACAGGGGAGTCTGTGATTTTGCAAAGGGCAATGCCATGAAACCACCACATGGTCCCAGTGGAACTGGCGTCAAGACCTTCCAGACTGGGCTTGTGTCCTCCCAGGACTGGCAAGAACATGTCCAGATCTGAGCTCCTGCTTATGAATAAAGTCCAGGAGGTGACTCTAGAGCAGTCCCAAAGACCTACCTGAAGATGCAAAAAGGGGGTAAGCACGCTGGCAAGCATAACTCTTGTTAGTCTGCACTCAGAAGGACTACAACATCCTTTGCTCTGATGTGCCAGGAAAATTTGGATTTCTGAAAGGCTACCTTTACCATCTACTGCAAAAAAAAAATTACAACTGACAGAAAATGAATCAATATTTCTTTCTCAAGGTAGATTCTGTTAGGCAAGTAAAAAAAAAAAAAATCTATCCTCAAATTCATTCTCCAAATAGCTTTGATATTTTCGTGTTGTCTTTACTAGGAAGGCAGCAGACTGCTGGTATATATTATCTACTGGGACTTCCTTTTGTTTTGTCTGCACACATCCTGATATGATGGTACCTTGGTCTGCGACTAGAGGGGAAAGAGAATAAGATTCCTAAAAAGAATCAATTCACTCTGCATCTCAAGTCGAGCTTAATTACAGACATTTAAGAAACATAAACCCAGTTCACTGTGACCAATTACCTCTCCAGAACCACGCGTTCCCAAAGCCTGCCTCTCACATGTGCTTGTATTAAAATGTCCCCAGCTGAAACAAAACCAAACCTTACCCAAGTGTCCACCCCCCCTTTATAGAGCTACCTTGGCTCTCCCCATGAGAAAATGGTAATTGCTGCTGGTCAGACCATTAGCTGAGCAATCAAACAATCCTGCAATCAGCCTCTTGGCTGAAGGAAGGATCAATAAGCTACACATAATATACCTCTTTTCTTAAAAAAAAAAAAAAAACCAAACAAAACAAACAAAAAAAGCAATATTTGCTGCCTTTTTAAATGCTGTAGCACTCACACAGCAACAGTTACCACAGTGGGCAGACAATCTAAACATTTACCTTTTATCTGGGCCATTTCAGAAATCATCTGCCTGGCCAGGTTATTACGCATTTCAAATGTGGCAGCACGGCTACGCTACAGACTGACCAGCCTCCACTTCTGCCCCAAAGACCTCACAGTCTTACCCCAAAACAAGGCCTCATGAGAGTGTGATAAACCCTGCACAGCAGGCGGGAGGGAAGAAGTATGTTAAGAAAATAATAAGACATGCAAATTAAGTAAGTTACCCTTTACGTGGCCTCTGGGTAATTATTTTTAAAATAAACTTATACTAAAGGAATTATCCCCAGATAAATAACTGAATCCTAGGGGTAAAAATAAAAGAGTCTCTTGAGGAAGGATTTGGAAAAAAAATCATCTTTGCTATTGAAGATGTGTAAGAATGGGATAGACAAGTGTTTCTCTCAAAGAGCAGAGACGGAAGAGACCCTACTGGGGATGTGGTGATGGACTAGAAAGGACTGAGGGCCTCCAAGGCCTCCTTCAGCACTACCTTCTACTCTGTCAGCAGGCCAATCAGCCTCACGGAGTAACTACAAAAGAAATACAGAATAAAAACCTGCAGCACTTGACTTTTTGTGACTTAGTACTTCTGTTACAGACACACTTAGAGAAATAATGGGCTCAAATCTAAGCTTGGAAGAGCCAGAGCACTTATGGGTTTGCTGTTGGCAGCTAGTTTTTGAAGATGTCATTC